>NW_007260283.1:429041-439966 GCF_000164805.1 Carlito syrichta | reverse complement strand
GAATTACAGGCATGCGCTACCACGCCCAGCTGATTTTTTGATTTATTGTAGAGATGAGGTCTCGCTGCCCAGGTGGGTCTCAAACCCACAGGCTCAGGCAATCCACTCACCTCAGCCTCAGCCTCCCAAAAGCGCGGGATTATAGGCTGAGCCACCGAGCCCGGCTGTATCAGCACTTCTTTTCGTGACTGAATTATATTCCATTATATGATTATACCACATTTTGTTTATTCATTCATTGGCTGATGACATTTGAGTTTGGTTATTATGGATAATGCTGCTGTGGACATTCATGTACATGTTTTTATGTGAACATATGCTCACAATTCTTTTGAGTTATTTACCTAGGAGCAGAACTTCCTGGTCCTATGGTATCTCCATGTTAAATTTTTGAGGAACTGCCAAACTGTTTTCCAAACAACTGCTCTATTTTCCATGTTTAAGATGATGAATTTTTACACATGGCACACACCCATATCCCTACTGCCCAGATCAGGAATTGGATATCAGCATTCTAGAACGCGCCCTGCCACCCTCCAGACTAAAGTGACTTCTGTCACTCTGGGTTCATTTTGATGACTGGGACTTCAAGAGTTGAGCCTGGGAACACCTCCCCTGGTAAGCACCTTAGTAAAGCTACAGTGGTGGAGGGCAGGCAACCCTGGCTTTAAACTCTGCTGACAGGTTCCTGGATTATCCTGTCCTCCTCCCAAGGCCCGGTGAGCAAACAGGATTTCTCCGCCCTTGCCCTGCTTCCTGCCCAGCCAGCAGGACTTTTCAAAGAACTAATGAGCAGTGGGCTTCTCAGTTGGGGCCCTCCAGGGGGCAGACCTAGGGCAGCATTGTGCACCATGACTGAAACGTCACATGAAGCCCCACCTCAAGCCCAGCTCATGTCGGGGTGGCTGTGAGGAAGGAGTCTGCCCTCATGAAGCCCTGTCCCAATTGTCCTCCCCAATCCTTTTAGTCTCTGGTCACCTCCCACCAGCAGGTTCTTTAGGAAATCCCAAGGCTCCCAGACCTCAGCCGGCTCGGCCGCTGAGGCAATACATTCTAAGCAGATCCCTGACCTGCAGGAAGCTGCTGTGTGGGCAATTTGGGGTTGCCGCCATCTGTTCTGCATGCAAAATGCTGGAGAGCCATGCCAGGCCAGGAGGGCTCTCAGGTGGTGGCCCCTGGAGAGTTGGGCCTGCTGTTCCACCACAAGGCCCCAGCACCTTTTCTTCCAGCTCAGCATTTCTCTGGCTTCCAGCCCTGCAACTCATTCTTTCCCCTCAACTGACCTTCCCTCTCCAGCCTCCTCCAAACGCACATAGAATGACACCAAAGTCATTGTCAAACACACCCAAAATAGCTAGATTATTTACCCCTGAGCTGCAAACTCTTCCTTGCCAATCCATCCCAGCCTCTTGCAACTCTGAAGTTGCTCCTGTCAGCTCCGCTAGGGGGTTGTGTGAGCAACCCCGGCAGGTGCTTGGGATACTCCTCAAATACCATCATCAACACAGACAGCCTGCAATTGTCCCTTCCCTCCAGCCCACTTCCCTGAAACTTATCCCTTAGAGATTAATTTGGCTACTCTTTAAAAGTTGCAGATGTGCCCTGGAGGGGTGGTCTGTCAAACATCAGTGTGCATGTGGTTCAAGGATGGCTCTCCTATCAACACTGAGCTGAGAAGGGTGGCTGTAGGTGCAGGGGTGTGGCTGGGAGCCCAGAGGAGGAAACCCTGAGGCATGGCCGTGAAGATGGCTGCCGGTGGGGTGCCCAACAGGAGCTCTAGAGTGGCACCTGCCGTCCTGATCTCTGCAGAGATGAGTCCTGGGTCAGGATCTAGAAAAGGAAAGGAGAGGATGCCAAAGTCAAACTTTTTATGATTTAGTATTTTATATACACTGGGGAGGGAGCAGTGGCTCATGTCTGTAATTCTACCACTTTTGGAGGCTCAGGGAGGAGGAACATTTGAGGCCAAAAGTGCAAGACCAGCCTGAGCAACATAGCAAGAACTTAATCTACAAAAGAAAATAAAAATACTAGTCAAGAATGATGATGTGCACCTGTAGTCTCAGCTACTCATGAGGAAAATAAATATACAAAGGGGGATCCCCAAAAAACCCGGAGTTTATTTATCGAAAATTGTGTATTGGGGGAATCCAAGATGGCCACTGGCAGACTGGCGCCACTTTTGCTGAGCAAGACAGAGAGTAGGGACCAAGTTGCCAACAGACATAGACATACTGAACACTTTTGGATGAGTGAAGCACTGTGCACCCAGTAAAGGTCTCTGAACATGTAGAGACCAGAAAATGATGGCAGACATGAGGATCTGGGCACCCCATCCCCCACTGTGCACCAGTCTTGAACAGGAATTGAATCCCTGCCTAGTGAATGAGAATGGGTGAGTGTACCTAAGACACTTTAGGTCCATTCACCCTCTCCCAGCTGTGCATGAGTCATGGGTCCTATGTGGGTGGAGTCCTGGTTAGGAGACAGCAGTGGGTAACTTGACCCCAAGTGGAACAGGGGCAAAATGAAACCCATGTTAAGACAGCAGCTATGAGCATGGCCTTCACTAGCAGAGTCCAGTGGCCGGCCCCCTGACAGGGAAAGCCCACCTGTAGAGTGAATCTTGCTGGTGCCCAACCCATCTTGCCAGCTGGCTCAGGAAGAATCACCTCTAAGCCCTGCATGCTTACAGAGCAGATTCTCTTCCCCCTCCCCCATGGCAGAAAAATCACTCTTTTTCAAGAGCAGAGTGTGGACTTGAACAGGGAGGGAACAACACAAAAGACACCCCAAGTTTTTGTCAGTGGGAACGCTTCCGGGCTACAAACCATAGACAGCAGGTAGGGATCCCACCCCCCACCCACTCTCCAGAGAGTGCTAGCAGCAGGGGCTGCTAGAGTTGAGAAACCTGCCACAGGGTGAGCAAGGAGAAGTGAATGCCACTCCCTCTCTCACTGAGTGACCTATATTGAGCTGCAGAAAAGACCCTAGAACAGAGGGTCAGTGACTAGCTTCAGAGCAACAAATCGAAAGGAATTACAGAGAGGGAGGAGAGGCCTGTCACAAATGGGAAAAAATAAATGAGTTTTTGAACTCATCAATTTTGGTGACTTTGAGTGCTTCTGCCATTTGTTGTTGTTGTTGTTGTTTCACCTTTTCCACATCAGCAAAACATTTCCTTTTAAGCACTTTTTTCATTGGGAAAACAAACAAACAAAAAGTCACATGGGGCAAAATTGGGTGAATTGAGAGGGTGGAACACAAGGGTCATGCCATTTTGGGTCAAAAACTGCTAAACACTCAGTGCAGTGTGTGTACATTCATAAATTACCTATCATGAAATGGGCAAACACTTTTTAAAAAATCACTGAAGCTGGACGCAGCCTCTCACAGAGTACTAAAGAGATAGCAACCAAAAACACAGCTATCAGAGCACAAACAATGGAAACCCTCCCAAACGACCTGCCCCAGATGACAACCACAGAAATCAGAGATTGAATGACTAAAATGAATATAGAGAACCAAGAAAAACTAGAAGTAAACCTCACTGAAGTTGTACAGGAAGTAAAGTAGAGCTGACCAATTTCAGAAAAGCCTATTCTGAAATACTGGAAATGAAGGATTCCATCCTGAATATGAAAAACAAAGTAACAAGCATAGGGAACAGGATCAACCAAACAGAGGAAAGAACCCAGAGCCTTAAGACCAAAATATGGAATTAACCCAGTCTGCCAAAATCATAGGGGAAAAAACTCAAAAAGAAGGAGCAAAGCCTCCAAGAGGTGTGGGATAATGTCAAGAAGCCAAATCTACACCTGTTGGTATCCCTGAAGCAGAAAGGGAAGTTGAGAATATCATGGAACAAATATTCCATGAGATCATCCAAGAAACCTTCTCACATTGTGCTAGAAAGGCAACCATTCAGAGAATCCACCTCCACAAAGTAAACATGAAAGAAAAACTCCTAAAGGCAGCAAGGGAGAAAGGTCAGACTACCTACCAGTGAAGAGTCATTGGAATTGCTCCAGACTTATCTGCAGAAACACTACAAGCCAGAAGGGACTGGAGTCCAATATTGAACATTCTTAAAGATTAGCAATTCTGGCCAAGAGTTTCCTACCCCACCAAGCTAAGCATCATCAGTGATGATGAACTAAAATACTTCCTAGACATCCAATCCCTGAGAGAATATGCTACCTCCAGATCAGCCCCTCAGGAGATACTTAAGAAGGTGTTGAATACAGAAAAAAAGAATGGTCATATCCATCAGAAAAGTACAGGCAACCAGAGTCAATAGAGCATACAGAGCACTTGCAAAAAAAGAAAATACACACATACATAAATACAAAAGTAAAAAAGAAACAAAGCAACCCCCAAGAGCTTTATGACAAGGATAAACTCTCACACTTCAATAATCTATTTGAGTGTGAATAGACTAAATGTACCACTGAAGAGACATAGAGTGGCAAACTGGATAAAGAATCACTATCCAACAGTCAGCTGCCTCCAGGAAACTCATCTCACTGCAAAGGACACCCACAAACTCAGAATTGGGGGCTGGAAAATGGTCTTTCAGGCAAATGGACAACAGAAGAAAGCATGAGTAGTTGTTCTAATATTAGACAAAGCAGACTTCAACCCATCAAACGTTAAAAAGAACACAGAATAATACTACACTATGATAAAAAAGACTCAATTTACCAGTAAGAAATATTCATCTTAAACATATATGCACCCAACACAGGAGCACCAAGTTCTATAAAACAAATATTAAGTAAACTAAGAGAGGACATTGACTCTCACACAATCATAGTTGGAGATTTAAACACCTCACTAACAGCTCTAGATAGATCATCAAGGCAAAAAACCAACAGGGAGATCTGGAACCTTAACATAATGCTACAGAGTATATATACTACTCATCAACACATGGAACATACTCCAAGATTGATCACATTCTCAGACATAGATCAAGCATCAACAAATTTCAAAAGATTAAAATAATACCATCAATCTTCTCAGATCACAGTGGAATAAAAATAAATATCACCCCAAAAAAGATCCCACCAAAGCACACAAAGACATAAACACTAAACAACATGCTGCTGAATGACTTCTGGGTCAACACGGAAATCAATACAGAAATAAAAAGATTCCTGGAACCGGGCTCAGTGACTCAGCCTGTAATCCCACACCTTGGGAGGCTGAGGTGAGTGGATTGCCTGAGCCCACAGGTTCGATACCCACCTGGACAACTTGGCGAGACCTCATCTCTACAATAAATCAAAAATTAGCCGGGTGTGGTAGCACGTGCCTGTAGTTCCAGCTACTTGGAAGGCTGAGGCGGAAGGATCGCCAGAGCCCAGCAGGTTGAGGCTGGGCGATGGAGTGAGACTCCAACTAAAACAAAAAGATTCCTGGAAACAAACAAAAACAAAGACACATCTTATCAGAATCTCTGGGATACCATGAAAGCAGTGTTAAGAGGAAAATTCATAGTATTGTATGTATATTTCAAGAAACAGAAAGATCACAAGTAAATAGCCTAATATCACACCTAAGGATTCTGGAAAGGCAAGATCATCTAAATCCTAACTTCAGCAGAAGAATTCAGATCACCAAGATAAAAATCACAATTGCAGAATACAGAAGACAAAAATATTATAGAAAGTATCAACAAGACAAAAGCTGGTTCTTTGAAAGGATAAATAAGATTGACAGATCCCTGGCCAGACTGACTTATATAAGAGAGAGAAAGTCCAAATAAGCACAATTAGAAACACAAAAGACAAAGTCACAACTGACCCTGAAGAAATTCAAAAGATTATCAGAGATAATTATGAACACCTGTATACAAATAAACTAGAAAATCTAAGGAAGTGAAGGACTTTCTGACATCACACAACCTCCCAAGGTTGAAACAGGAAGAAATTGAAACTCTAAACAGATCAATAACAATCCAGGAAATTGACTCAGTCATAAGAAATCTCTCTGCCAAAAAAGCCCTGGACCATATGGCTTCCCAGATGAATTCTACAAGACATACAAAAAAGAGCTGATACAAACTTATTGAAAGCATTCCAGGCAATTGAGAATGATGGAATTCTCCCCAATTTATTTTATGAAGCTAACATCATACTGATACCCAAATCTGGCAAAGACCCAACAAAGAAAGAAAATTACAGGTCAATCTCCTTGATGAACATAGATGCAAAAATTCTCAACAAGATTCTAGCAAATTGAATTCAACAACACATTTCAAGGATCATCCACCATGACCAGATGGTCTTCATTCCTGAGATGCTGGTTCAACATTTGCAAAACCATAAACATAATTCAGTACATTAGCAGATGTAAAACAAAGAGCCACATGATTACATCATTAGATGCAGAAAAAAAAATTTTTGACAAAATCCAGAATCCCTTCTTGATAAAAATCCTTGAGCACCTAGGCATAGAGGGAACATTCCTCAAGACAGTAGTAACCATCTATGATAAACCCACAGTCAACATTTTGCTCAATGGGCAGAAGCTGGATGCATTCCCTCCAAGAACAGGAACAAGACAAGGATGCCCATTCTCATCCCTCCTGTTCAACTTGGTGCTGGAAGTTAGGTTTGCCAGAGTAGACAAGAGAAGGAAATCAGGGGTATCCAAATAGGAAAAAGGGAAGTTAAGCTATCTCTCTTTGCAGACAATGTGATTTTATACCTTGAAAATCCCAGGGAGTCTGTCAAAAGCCTCCTCACACCAATAAACAACTTTGGTAAGGTCTCAGGTTACAAAATCAATGTGCAAAAGGCAGTTGCATTTCTGTATACCAGCAGCAAGCAGTCAGGGAACCAAATGAAAAACACAATCCCATTCACAATAGCCAAAAAAAAATTGAAATACCTTGTCATCCACCTAACTAGAGAAGGGAAAGACCTTTACAATGAGAACTACAAAAGCTGCTCAAAGAAACCAAGGATGACACAAACAAATGGGAAAACATTCCATGCTCATGGATTGGAAGAATCAATACTGTTAAGATGTCCATCCTACCCAAGGCAATCTACAGATTCAATGCAATACCCATCAAATTATCAACATCATTTTTTTCAGACCTGGAAACTACAATACAAAAATTCATATGGAAAAGAACATAAATAGCCAAAACAATTCTCAGCAAAAGGAACAAAGCATGAGTTATCAAACTTCCAGACTTTAAATTTTATTGCAAGGCTACAGTAACCAAGACAACATGGTCCTGATTCAGGAATAGGCACATAGACCAATAGAACAGGACAGAGATTCCAGAAGCAAAAACTTATTCTCTCAACCAACTCATCTTTGACAAAGCCACCAATAACAATCACTGGAAAAAGAAGACCATATTTCACAAATGGTGCTGGGAAAACTGGCTGACCACTTACAAAAGAATAAAACTGGACCCCTACCTATCACCATATACAAAGATCAACTCAAAATGGATCAAAGACCTAAAAGTAAAGCCTGAAACTATAAGAATCCTAGAAGAAAATGTAGGAAACATCCTTATGCATATCAGAGTAGGCAAGGAATCCTTGACCAAGTCCCCAAAATCAAATGCCATAAAAGCTGAGATAGACAAGTGGTACCTCATTAAACTGAAAAGCTTTTGCACAGCAAAAGAAACCAACAAAAGAGACAGCCCACAGAATGGAAAAAAGTATTTGCAAATTATGCATCTGACAAAGGTCTAACATTCAGGATTACAAGGAACTCAAACAAAGTGAAAGGGAAAAAAAATAGACAACCTTATTAAAAAGTGGGCAAAGGACATGAACAGACACTTCCCAAAAGATGACATGCTAGTAGACAACAGACACATGAAAAAATGCTCAGCCTCACTAATCATCAGAGAAATACAAATCAAAACTACAAGAAGATACCACCTAACCCCAGTAAGGATGGCTATCAATAATGTCAAACAACAACAGATGCCAATATGGATGTGGAGAAAAGGGAATGTTTCTACACTTTTGGTGAGAGTGCAAGCTACCTCAACCTCTGTGGAAAGCAGTTGACCATTTCTAAAAGAACTAAAATTTGACCTTCCATACAATCCAGCAATCCCTCTCCTGGGAATATACCTGGAGGAATGTAGATCATTCTACAAAAAAGACACCTACTCATGCATGTTTATTACTGCACTATTCACAATAGTAAAAACATGGAACCAACTCTACTGACCACTAAAAGTGAACTGGATAAAGAAAATGTGGTATGTATACATGATGGAGTATTACGCAGCCATAAAGAACAAAATCATGGACTTCACAGCAAATTGGATGGAGTTGGAGACCATTATACTAAGAGAATGATCACAGAAACAAAGATCTGAATATTGCATGTTCTTACTCATAAGTGGGCCTTGAACATTTGTCATAGTCACATCAGCACAAGAAAGGGTCGGTCACCAGGCACTGCTAGGGGAGGGAGGAAAGAAGGGTGGGGGGCATGTAACAACACAAAGGGCCCTAGGTTCATTACCAGGGGGAGTGAGAGCCACTTAGAACCCCAAGTTTCACCTCCTTGCAGCCTATTTTTGAGTTAATCTTCACTTGTACCCTACATTCCTATAATAAAATAAACATTTTAAAAATGTGTACTTATTCTTGTATGTTTAAACTTCAGTCACCTTCAAAGTACTCCTGTTTGATGCAATATACCTGTCGAAATGCTTTTTCCACTGCTCAAAACAGTTTTTGAACTCATCAATTTTGATGCCTTTGAGTGCTTCTGACATTTTTTGGTTTCACCTTTTCCACATCGGTAAAACATTTACTTTTAAGGATTTTTTCATTGGGGAAACAAACAAACAAAAAAATCACTTGGAGCAAAATTGGGTGAATAGGGAGGGTGGGACAGGAGGTTCATGCCATTTGGGTCAAAAACTGCTGAACACTCAGTGCAGCGTGGGTAGGTACACTCATAAATCATCTATCAAGAAATGGGCAAACATGTTTTTAAAAAATCCCTGAAGCTGGACACAGGCTTTCACAGCAACACTAGTTGGTACCCTGGTGCCTATGGGTTCTTAGAACACTTAACTAGAAGGGAAGCCTGTACTACAAGGGACCCACCCTCCAAAAAAATGATTCTGTTTTTTTTGGGGGGGCCTCCTTTTACCTGCCACGACGCAATTGAAACCCATCTTCTCTTCCTCCTCCCAGGGTCCTGCCTCTCCTCTTCCCTCTCTCCCCACTTCCTTTCCTCTCGTCCATACCTCCTTCCCCTATTCCTTTGCTCTGACTCTAGAAGTCACATTAGTTCTATTTTCTATACATTAAAGATGTAAAAGCCTTGTTGAACTGGGTAGAGAGCTAACTTTAAATTCTATCCACTGTCATAGTATCACTTTATGGGACATCACGTTGTCCTGTCCTGTGTCTGGTTCATAGCAGCTGCTCAACAAACACGAGGTGTGTAAATAAATGAATGAATGAAAGTCACTTTATTGTCAGTTCCAAATACTGCATTTTGGGGGTGGCCTTTGGAACTGATCCCTATGTGGGTGACCACTGGCTTTCCTATAGTCACAAAACAGTGGCGTCTGTCATCCTAAGCCCCTCACAGAATTCCAAAGAGGAAGCCAGGGTGGGACCCAGGGTCTGGGTTTCCCAGTCTTGTCTGGTTTTCTTTTTCACAGCCTTGAGGATTTGCCTTCTGGAGTGTTCAGTGGGCAGGGACTGACGGGGCCCCAGCGCCCTCTGCTGGAGTGTCTTATGGTGACATTTGCCTCCTTGGGTTCTTCTATTGTTTTTATTGGGCTGGGGGAAGGCTGACAGTGAGGGCTTCTGGTTTTACCCCAGGTCAGCTCCTCAGGAAATGTCGAGTCTGCAGGTGGCTCCTGGTGCTAAAATGAGTGTCAGGGTGGGCTCCGGGCATTAATAATCCACTTGAGAGCAGGTTTTGCTTCTGTTTTAATGACTTCTCTGGTCTTAATGCCTAAGAAGTGTCAAGTGGGAATGGCGTCTCCCCCAGGCTCTGCACTGCACCTCTGATGTCAAGTGGGCTCTATGTGCTTTTGAAGAGGCAGGTCTGTGGGTCTTTAAGTGAATGAGAGACTTTCTTCCAAGAATGAGGAACTGCCCTGTCCACAGTGGGCCTGGCTCCACACAGAGGGCTGAGCTTTCACCAATCAACAAGAAACCCTGACTCTCCCCCAGAGGCCTCCAGGGCAGTTGAAGAGGAAGCCTGAGGCTTCACTGCCTGGACCCTTTCCGTACTCCTCCAGGGTCACAGCCCCAGATATCAGTGAGTGCCTGGGGATGGGGCCAGGGGATGGCCCCCAGGCTGTGGGCAGCCCTTTGTTCAGAGTGAGGCCCCCTGGTTCCCTTGCACCAGAGATCACACAACCTAGCATGGTGCTTTTCAAACTTTAGTGTGCACCGGAGTCACCTGGGACGTCTCATTAAAACACAGTTTCTCGAGACCTCATCTCTACAATAAATCAAAAAATCAGCCGGGCGTGGTAGCGCACGCCTGTAATTCCGGCTACTCGGAAAGCTGAGGCGGAAGGATCGCTGGAGCCCAGCAGGTCGAGGCTGCGGTGGCTGGGAGCGGCCACTGCACTCCAGCCTGGGCGACAGAGTGAGACTCCAACTCAAAAAAAAAGACACAGTTTCTGCCTCCATGGGCCTGGGACACAGTCCAGACTCTGCATCTCCAACAAGCTCCGGGATGGGGATGCTGCTGGTCTCGGGGCCACACAAGAGGAGCAGGCGTGAAGAGGAAACAGGCTTGTACCAAGAGCTTTCCCTCCATGATTACTTCCTTTTATACATATGACAACCCCGTGAAGTCACTCTGTCATTCTGTGTGGTCATTCAAACAGCCATTCTCTCCATTTTGTGCAGGGTGATACAGAGTCAGATAGAGAAGGTAATGAAAGTCAC
>NW_007260283.1:408437-428927 GCF_000164805.1 Carlito syrichta | reverse complement strand
GTGACTTTCATTACCTTCTCTATCTGACTCTGTATCACCCTGCACAAAATGGAGAGAATGGCTGTTTGAATGACCACACAGAATGACAGAGTGACTTCACGGGGTTGTCATATGTATAAAAGGAAGTAATCATGGAGGGAAAGCTCTTGGCACAGAGCCTGCACGCTCAGCCTGTGGCATATATACTGACATCCGCGTGTCCTTTCCACGCGTGTCATTGATTCCCTGTTGCTGCCTGGTACTGTCCTGGGCCCTGGAACATAGCAGTTATGAAAACAGAATCTCTCCTCTCAAGGGGCTTAGATTCTAGTAGAAGGAGATAGACAACAAACAAGTTGTAAACGATACCGTGTGTGAGTCAGTGGTGAGTGAACTGGAGGAAAAGTGAAGCAAGGAAGGAAGCCCAGATGCACTGGGGTGAGGATGTGGCTATTCTACAGCAGTAGGGAAAGGATCGCTGAGAAGGTGCCTTGGAGGTAAGGGAGCCATGTGGGTACCTGAGAAATTGGGAAGAGCCTCAGTGAGTACAAAGGCCCTGTGGCAGGAGGGAGTGAGGTGTGTCTGAAGAAAAACAAGGAAACCAGTGTGGCTGGAGCCCAGAGCATAAGGGGGAGACACCCTCTAGGGCTGGGGATGGTGAGAGCAGCAGGACAGATCCTGAGAAGGCTTGCATGCTGTTGACTTTGCAGTTTGCTAGGAGAGAACTGGGAAAACACCAGAAAGTTCCGAGCTTCAGAGTGACATGTCCTAACTCACATTTTAAAAAGACAACTTGGGCTTGCTGAGATTGAATGGTTGCCAAGTCAGGGCAGTACTTCTTAGGAAGGCGGGTGGGTAGCCCATTGCCATGGAAACATGGCATCATCAGAGCTGTCAAGTCTAAGAGGGATGGATCTGGACTCCAATCTGAGGAGGTGGACTCTGGGCCTGTCCCCAGTGACCTGGGAGAAGGGCCACTCTGAGTCGGCCTCATGCCAAGGCCACAGCAGTACTGAGATGGGTGACATGGACTGGCCTCCTCCAGACCTCCCCTCTGGTCATTCCCAGACTACTCACCTTCTCTGGTGACTGCACACATCAGGGCCTGGAGCTGCAGCACTCGTCACCTGTGGGTGGTCTGGGTTGAGCCAATTGCTCCTCTCTCTGTTGTCATTGGCCACTGAGGTGGCAGGAGTGAGAAGCTGTCTTACTAGAGGCCAGTCCCTGTCCTCTGAACAGCCAGTTCTAATTCCCATGGCACTCACACTTTCCTATTGTTTGATTTTCTAATACACATGCCCCACCTCCTCTCAAAACAGCTTTAGGTCCTGCACTTTTTTGTTTTTTTTTTTTTTTGGTCAGTGTCACATTCTGTTGCCCAGACTGGAGTGCAGTGGCATGATCACGGTTCACCACAGCCTTGAATCCCTGGGCTCAAGTGATCCTTCTGCCTCAGTCTCCCAAGTATCTGGGACTACAGGCATGTATCAGCACACCTGTCCAACTTTTTTACTTTTTGTAGAGACGAGGTCTTGCTATGTTGTCCAGGGTGGTCTTGAACTCCTGAACTCAATCAATCCTATTCCCTTGGCCTCTCAAAGTGCTGGGATTACAGGTGTGAGCTCCCACACCTGGCCTGCTTCTTTTCTAAAGAAGATCAAAATTCATTTCATTGCCAGCCTGACCATGATTGGAGTCATTGTCTCAGGAAATGGGCTGTGAATGGAAGGTCTTTGAATCCAGGAAAGGCAATTCTGACCACATGCGTATTGATGTCACAGCAGTTATTTTTATTGTTATTTTTTTTGAGTTAGAGTCACTCTGTCGCCCAGGCTGGAATGCAGTGGCACACTCATGGCCACCCCAGCATCGACCTGCTGAGCTCCAGCAATCCTTTCACCTCAGCCTTTCAGGTAGCCAGATTTACAGGCGCATGCTACCACACCTGGCTAATTTTTTATTTGTTGTAGAGACGAAGTCTTGCCAAATTGCCCAGGCTGGTGTCGAACCCGTGGGCTCAGGCAATCCACTTGTCTCGGCCTCCCAAAGTGCTGGGATTACAGGCTGAGCCACCAAGCCCGGCCCACAGCATTCATTATTTTTAAATGAATTCCTCCAAGTACGTTTTTATTTAATTTTCACAGCATTCCTGTCCCACAGGGCCTACTATGCTCACGTTCTAGATAAAAACACAGAGTCTCTGCAAGGTGAAGTCACCGGCCTGTGGCTTGCCACTCATTGCATGCAAACCCTGACCCCGAGGTCTGCGCTCCCTCTACCTCATCCATTATCCTGAGGCCCCAGAGTCACGGGCAAGGGGAGCCAAGAGCAGCGCCAGAAAATCTGGGCTAAAGCCCTGGTCTGTGCGGCTAGGGCCCCCACCCCTCCTTTCTGGACCTCAGAATCCTCAGTGCAAGTCAAAGGAACTGGGCAGACAGTCTCCAGGATTTCTTCTAACTGTGCGGTCTCAGTTAAGACTGCCTTGGTGGTAATAGAAACCCACCCTGCTAAACAGAAATGGGTGACACCGTCCAAGAGTTCAGGGGGTCCCAGAGAGGTAAGGCAGGAGCTGCCCCCAACCCAAGAGGGCTAGGACCTGGAAAGAGGCTCTTGAAGCCCCTCTTCAGGACGTGGGTCTTGTCCTTCTCTGCCCTTCCTTTCCCTCTTCCCTCTCTGTGAGCTACTTTCTCTTCCTACAGGCCAGCGTCTTTGGTCAATTGTGGCAGACGGCAACCCAGCTCCCAATGACAAGTCTCCAGTTCTGGGGGTCAACTGAGTTCTCCCCAAATGCCAATCCCAAAGCCCCAGGGAAATAATCCAACTGGGTAGGTGAGGCCGGGTGTCCACCTTGATCCTGGCGTCCCAGTTATGTCCAGGGGACCAGGATCATGTAGCACAAAGAAGCAGGGGCTGGGGTGGAGGAGATGCCCTCCAAGAAGCTCTGTACACAGGACAAGATAGTGTTTTGAGGGAGAAGAGACAAGGTGAGGTATCTTTCTGTTCCAGATGAGGTGACATTCAGACCTACAGAAAAAAAATGCAAGCTCATCAGCAAAGCTGGCCGGTGCACAGTGTCAGCAGGAATGACCACCTATAGCTCCCTGTAGGTTCCTCCCCAAGGGCACACGTGACAGCTGTTTGACAACCAGGCAGGTCTGTCCCCTCAACACACAGCTGCCCAGTTCCCTGTGAGTTGGATGACATGGGACTGAGGCACGGGAAAACTTGGGAAAGGTCAAGGGACGGGGACAGCAGAGACTACTGTCACCTGTCCTCCGAGTCTGGTTTGAGCTGCAGCATCATTGGCACAAAGAAGACAGCATGCCAAGACAGTACCTTGGGAAATTCTGGCAGCTCCATTTCCCTGATAACCTTGCTCGAGTTTTTTATTTTTTGAGTCGGGTCTCATTCTGTCACCCAGGCTGGAGTTCAGTGGCGTAATCACAGCTCACCACAGCCTCAACCTCCTGGGCTCAGACCATCCTTCTGCCTCAGCTTCCTGAGTAACTGGGACTAGAGGTGCACACCACCACACCTGGCAGACTTTTTGGATTTTCCCTAGAGACAACATCTCACTATGTTGCTCAGGTTGATCTTGAACTCCTGGGCTCAAGTGATCCTCCTGCCTCAGCCTCCCCAAATCCTGAGATCACAGGCATGAACCACCACTGCACCTGGCCCCTTGCATGAGTTCTTAACACTGGCATTTACTTAGGCCGGCAGGGAGCCTTCCTCACCCCGTCAGTCATTTGAATACAGACATGACCACATAGGTGTATTTCAAGACATGATCTGGGAGGGAAACTGGATAGTCCAGAGAGTTTTCTTGGGACCTCACCAAGCCTGCTCAGTCCTGAGGGATCCATGTGAGGGGAGAACCCTGCTGCCACCCTGGGACCCTTCAGGCATGTCCATCTACCAAGGTCACAGATGCCAGGAGGGCAAGAGAGGGTCAAGAGGGTGACACGCAAATCCCTCAAGCATTTCCTTAGCATCCGCCCAGTACAGGGTTCTGACCTCCATGCCCACCTCTAGACATAAGCTCTGCCCCTAGAAACTGATGTTCTGCATGGAGAGGAAAGACACAATGCAGGCTGGAAATAGTAAGGGAGAAATACCTCCAAATGGCCGAGTGACCTAGGCTTTGAGTCCTTGAGGAGCTGGTAGAGGGAGAGGACATTCCAGCATGGATGGTGGGGGCTTCGTGGAGGCAGGAATTAGAGGGAGCAGAGGCAGGGATATGAGAATGTGAAGGGCACACTTGGGACCCTAGAGTATAGAGTTTATAGATTAAAATAGGGGAAGAAGGCCGGCATGGTGGTTCACATCTGTAATCCCAGCACTTTGGGAGGCTGAGGTAGGAGGATCACTTGAGCCCAGGAGTTCAAGACCAGCCTGGATAACAGAGTGAGATTTCATCTTTAAAAATAAAATAAAACAAAACAGGCTGGACTCGGTGGCTCAGCCTATAATCCCAGCACTTTGAGAGGCCGAGGTGAGAGGATTGCCTGAGATTGCAGGTTTGAGACCAGCCTGGGCAACTTGGCAAGACCTCGTCTCTACAATTAAAAAAAAAAAATTATCTGGGCATGGTAGCATGTGTCTTTAGTTCTGGCTACTTGGACGGCTGAGGTGGAAGGATCACTGGAGCCCAGCAAGTCAATGCTGGGGTGGCCATGAATATGCCACCGCACTCTAACCTGGGTAACAGAGTGAGACTCTAACTCTAAAAAATAATAAATAGATAAATAAATACGCAAACCAGGCATGATGGCTCATGCTTGTGATTCCAGCTACTAAGGAGGCTGATACAGGAGGACCACCTGAGTCCAGGAAACTGAGGCTGCTGTGAGCAGAGATCACACCACTGGTGCCTGGGTGACAGAATGAGATCCTGTCTCAATCAATCAATCAAAATTAAAAAAAAAGAAAAAGAAATGAGGGGTCCAAATACAATGACTCATGCCTATAATCCAAGTACTTTGAGAGGCCAAGGTGGGAGGATCACTTGAGCCCAGGAATTCAAAACCAGCCTGGGCAACAGCACTGTGGCCGAGAGGGGCTAGAAACAGTTAAAATTATTCTTTTTTAAAAATCAACCTGCAAGCTCCAAACCTGCTAGACATGGGATGTGAGAAAACCAAATAGCCACAAGATGCTTTCCTGTAAGTGCAAGATAGTAATCAATTCACAACCTTACCCTGGCGTCCTCTCTTTGTGAAGTTATCAGTTTACAGTTTGTTCTTTGAAAATCTGTTTTTACTGAATACAACCTTGCAAATTCCAAATAAAAATGTATAGCCATACAACCTGACCCCCTCCCTTACCTAAACTAACATATAAAACCCTTCTCCTCTTTCTCCAGGTTGCTCAGCCTTGGAGCATTAGCCCATTGAGTCGCACTGGCACCAGTAAAATGCTGCTTCCTAAGATAACCTTGGTGTCATGGTCTCTCTGTTTTCCCACAACATTTCTTGGTGGATTGGCCGGGAAACGAAGAGTTGAGAGATGGTGTGCTCCACCTCCCTTGTTGTCGGGGTATGACCACCAGGGTGACGGGAGAGGCAATCCTGCTTGGCACACAATGGACCTTTTGATCCATAAGAGGGAGGCCCCTCCCGGTGCACTGAGGCTTGGATCTTGAAAGCACAGGAACCTGAAAGAAGTGCAAGAACTGGCGTGAGGAGCAATGCCCAACAGAAAGGGTAGGAACAGGGGTTTTTGCATAGACCTGACAGTAGATGGCAGAAGGGGAGCTTGATCACCTCCCAGAGTCTGCTAGTGGTCTGAAGTCTGACAGAAAGCACTGAAAGGCAGTGGAAGGAAACACTGTCTCCAGACGAACCTGTTGACGTCTAGGACTAGGGTGGAGGGTTGGAGAACATGCTTTGTGATTGTGTGTGAATGAGATGACAGCAGAAGGGTTTACAACCTGACCAAATGGCTGAAGTGAGTGTTGAGTCCCAATCTAAGCCAGTAACGACCTCATACAGCTGAGGGCAACCCCAACCCCGTCACAGGATTGGTCCAGGTTGGGGGTTTATACCAACCTGCCAATTGCTACAGGGTGTCTGAAATATCTCCATGAGGAGTAAGACTGGAGAAGGATGAAGCAGCTGTTTCCCATACTCCCCGTTTCCTCCTCTGTGTGTGCTTACCGTCTATTAGGAGGAGGAAATGGGTGGAAACCAAAGTAAGAATACCCCTCTTGCTTGTATGCTTAAAAACCTTGACAAATGTTTCTGTGGAGATTGTTATGGTGCCAAATTGTCTCAGAGAAGACTCCGTATGTTCTGTGAGATAGATTGGCCCTCTTTCGGGGCTGGATGGCCACCAGAAGGATCCTTAGGTAGAAGAACCACTAGGAGAGTATTATAATTATAGTAGGATAGCTAGATCACCCAGACCAATTCCCTTACATCAACTGTTGGCAGGATGCGGTTCTTGCATGGTCCTCTTAGCTAAAAGCTTGCTGGGAAGACAATTGCAAAATTATGGTAACCCTCAATAACAGCCCAGTCCAAATGCCCATTAGAGTCTGATGAATTCGCTGATAAGCCAGTGCTGACCAATGAAACAGAAATCCCACCACTTATTCTCCAGTATACCCACCATTGCTGCCTGCTCCTATGGCACCAGCCACTGTTAGAGGCTCATAATTAGAATGAACCCTTAAGCCTAGTACATCTCCTAAACAATCAGAGGCCACACCTGAACCACCTGTTCTGACTCCCCACATCCCACCCAGAAAGCAACTGCCAGAATGCATGTCTGACTTCACATCAGGGGAATGTCATGGTGCCTTCCAGATGCTGCTGAGGGAGACTAGGAGACCTATTTATTATGATCAAGAAGTCCAGATCCAAGGTGAGCAACACATATTTGTGTACCAGCCTTTCACCACCATAGACCTCCTGAATTGGAAAAATCATATGCCGTCCTTCACAAAAAAGCCTCAGGCTATGATTGACTTAATACAGTCCATCATCCAGACCCAGAGGCCAACCTGGATGGACTGCCACCAACTCCTCCTGATGCTATTCAATACTGAGGAGCATTGGAGAATTACACAGGGGGCTATAAAATGACTAGAGGAACACGCCCTGGCTGGAGCACTCAATGCTCAGGCAAATGCCCAAAATCAGTTCCCAGAGGAGGACCCCCAATGGGACCCCAATGGTAACCAGGGGCTGAAAATTCTTGAAGAGTATCAGGAGGCCCTCCTAGGAAGTATGAGAGAAGGAGGGGAAAAGGCCATAAATATGAGCAAGGTCTCTGAGGTGTTCCAGGGAGCTGACAACAGCCCAAGCCAGTTCTGTGAGAGACTCTGTGAAGCCTTTTGGCTATACACCCCCTTTGATCCAGAGGCAACTGAAAATCAACATATGGTAAATGCAATTTTTGTTGGACAGTCCCAGGGGGATATCCGATGTAAGCTACAAAAACTAGTGGACTTTTCTGGAATGAATTTTAGCCAGCTGCTAGAAGTTGCCACTAAAGTGTTCATTAACCAAGATAAAGAGGCCCAACAAGAGGCAGACTGAAGGCAGAAAAAGAAAATGGCCATGTTTGCTGCTGCCATTGCGGGGTACCAGATAACAGGCCCATCGGGGAAGAAGACAGCCAGGTCGACAGTTTGCCAGAGTGAGGCCTGCACCACCTCAGCCTGCCCAGGGACACTTGAACCCCATCTATCAGCCTACACAAGGGGCAACACAACCTCCTATGAAGTTAGGGAGAAACCAATGTGCCTATTGTTACCAAGAAGGCCACTGGAAAGGTGAATGCCCCCAACGAATAGCTGATGAGGAAGCCCAACAGAAAAACGCCCCACAAGGCTTCACTTTTCAAACAGGACCCACCAGCTCCTAATGGCTTTATGGGCCTGGCCTCTATGGAAGGACTGCAACAAGAATAGGCCAGACTGGGCTCCCTACTACACTTAGGTCCCCAGGAGCCTATGGTCAGCATGACAGTAGGGGACCAACGTATGAACTTCATGGTCGATACGGGAGCAGAACGTGATCACCCAGCCTGTAAGTCCCTTCTCCCAAAATGGGCTAATGCTATGGGAGTCACCGGACATAAACCCAGACATCCCTTTACAATGCCATGACACTATATAGTTGGTGGTCATGAGGTCATATAAGAGTTCCTATATTTCCCAGATTGCCCTGTTGCCTTAATGGGATGGGACCTCCTGGGAAAACTTTGAGCTCAAATAACCTTTGATTCTCCTGATCACATAACTCTGGAATTAAGTGGCCCAGAGACTAAAATCATGACCCTCACTGTCCCCCAGGAAGAGGAATGGTGGCTCTACAGCCTAACAGAGGCCTTACAAATTTGGTATTTCAAATACCGGGAGTGTGGACAGAGGACAATCCTCCAGGACTGGCAAGAAATATATCCCCTATGATTGTAGAACTAAAGCCGGAGTGTGGGCCAGTCCATCAGAGGCAGTACTTCAACCCATGCAAAGCACAAATAGGAATCCACAAGCACCTGGAGAGACTCGTGCATTATGGAATCCTCCGGGTTTGTCAGTCTGCTTGGAATATGCCACTGTTGCCAGTGCTGAAGTCAGGCATGGATGACTACCAACCGACCAGTTCAAGACTTGCAAGCCGTAACCCAGGTCATGGTCACCCCATTGTCCCAAACCCATATATGCTGCTGGGTCTTATCCCTGCTGAGGTTGCTTTCCTCACCTGCTTGGACCTTAAGGATGCCTTCTTCTGCATCCATCTAGTCCCAAGGAGCCAGCCGATCTTCACTTTCCAATGGGAGGACCTGACAAACCGAGGCACCGAGGGACAGTTAACTTGGACCCGGCTGCCCCAAGGATTCAAGAATTCTCCAACCATCTTTGGTATGGCACTGGCCTCAGATTTAAAACACTTTCTAGCAAACCAGTGTGACTGTACCTTGCTCCAGTATATAGATGACTTACTGTTAACAGCATCAACCAAAAAAACTGTATGCAACGGACACAGCAACTGCTCACCCTCCTATGGGAGGCGGGTTACAAGGCCTCAAAGAAAAAAGCCTAAATATGTTAGGAAAAAGTTAAGTATTTAGGTTTTCATTTGTCCCAAGGCCAGTGCCAACTTGGCCCTGAAAGGAAACAGTGTGTTCAATTCCAGTCCCAACTATGGTCAAATCCGGGAGTTTCTAGGAGCTGCGGGTTTCTGTGGAATTTGGATACCTAACTTCTCTTCATGGCAAAACTCCTCTATGAAGCCACAAAGTCGGGTGAACGGGAGCCTCTGCTATGGAAGAAAGTTCAGCAACAGGTCTTTGAACAAATTAAATAGGCCTTCACCAATGCACCTGGTCTGGGACTCCCAGATGTGACTAAGCCTTTCTTTTTATGTGTGCATGAACATGTTGGCACTGCAGTAGGAGTCTTGACTCAAATGCTAGGGTCATGGCATAGACCCATGGCATATTTATCCAAGCAACTAGATGCTGTTGCTCAAGGCTGGCTGCCCTGTTTACGGGTGCTGGCAGCCACGGCACTCCAGTAGCAGAAACTGACAAACTAACTATGGGACAAAATCTAACTGCCAGAGTGCCTCATGCTGTGATCAATTTAATGGAATACAAGGGACGATACTGGCTAACCAATGTTCAAATGATCAAATATTGGGGAATGCTCTGTGGAAACCCACGTGTTCACCTAGAGGTAGTAAAGACCCTAAATCCGGCAACCTTACTACCTATAGAGCCAGGACAGCCAGACTATGATTGCATTGAAATAACAAATGAAGTGTTCTCTAGCCATCCAGATTTAACAGACCAGCCCCTCAGGGACCCTAAAGTTGAGTACTTCACAGATGAGAGCAGTTTCATACAGGAGGGAGAACGCTTCATGGGCTATTCGGTGGGAACTTTAAATTCCATGGTTGAGGCAAAACCTCTGCCAATAGGAACTTCAGCTCAAAAAGAAGAACTCATTGCACTCACTCAAGCCCTCCAGCTAGCTGCAGGGCTACGTGCTAATATCTATACAGACTCCAAGTATGCTTTTACTATCTTAAACGTGCATGGGGTCTTATACAAGAAGAGAGGTTTAATCACTTCAGGGGGAAAAGACAAAATATGACAATAAAGTTCTAGAGCTACTCGACACCGTGTGGGCACCAAAAGAGGTAGCAGTCATACATCGCAGAGGACATCAAAAAGAAAATGCGATAACTGCCAAAAGGAACTGCAAAGCAGATCAAGAAGCAAAGCTCGCAGCAACAAAAGAAACTGTCAAAACGACTGCAATAACCTCGGCACTTCTTCCTAGCCTGCTACAAACTAGAGCCCTTGCTACACACCAAATGAGAAAACATGGTTTGAAACTGAAATGGGACACTACTTACAAGCCGGATGGTGGAAATTTCCAAATGGCCTAATAGCAATTCCAGAATCATTGGCTCCAGCATTTGTCAGGCAATTTCACCAAGTGACACACTGCGGACAGACCACTCTTGAAAATACCCTCAGTATTTCTATGTCCCCCAAACTCTCCAGTATAGCATGGGTAGTCTGTGAACAATGTGTAATCTGTGCTCAAAATAACCCATGGGAGGGACCCAAGGTCTCCCCTGGAGTGCAGCATGTGGAGGGAGCACCCTTTGAGGATCTTATCATGGACTTTACAGAATTTCCGTGCTGCCGAGGCTACAAATATCTACTTGTTTTTTTGTGTAATTTCTTGGGATGGGTTGAGATCTTCCCTACAAGGACAGAGAAAGCCATTGAAGTGGCCTGACTCCTGTTAAAAGAAATCATTTCTCAGTTTGGACTCCCAATCACTGTAGGATCGAACAATGGACCGGCATTTGTAGCCGAGGTAGTACAGTTAATGACAAGAGGACTACAAATCAAATGGAAGCTTCATACGGCCTATAGGCTACACAGTTCGGGAAAGGTGGAACAAATGAACTGGACCTTAAAATCATAACTAAGTAAGCTGTGCCAAGAAATTCATTTAGTCTGGGTCTAGCTTCTGCCAATAGTCCTTCTAAGGGTAAGGTCTAGCCCCACAAAACAATCAGGTTTCTCACCTTTTGAAATCCTTTATTGGCGGCCATCCCCTCTTGTTAAGGGCATACAGGGAGACTTAAAGGAGTTAGGAAATCTTACTCTAAAATAATAAATGCAAGCCCTAGGTTCAGTCTTAAATGTCATCCATCATCAAGTCAGAGAATGGCTACAATCACTTTAACTACTGATGCCCATTCTTTTAAACCAGGTGATATGGTATGGGTAAAAGAATGGAATGTACAGCCTCTAAAACCCCTCTGGAGGGGCCCATTTACTGTCCTTTTGTCTACCCCGACTGCATTAAAGGTAGCTGAGATAGTCCCCTGGATCCATTATAGCTGAGTTAAGCCTGCCTCCCAGGACTGGGAGTATACCACAATCCATTGGCTTCCCTTAAGTTGACCCTTCATAAAGTCGCTGAGGCCGACAGAAAACCTGAAACGGATTCCCCAAGCCCTGCTCTAGCCTCCAGGGCTGGCTAGTCTACACACAGCTGAAACTCGAGGCTCCATCGCCCTTGCTTCAGTCACACACCGAACACTGACTGATCTACACACGGCAGAAGCTTGAGGACTCAGCAGAATCAACACCTTACTTATAAGCCATTGTTTCCAAAATTACATGACTACACTTTGCCAGCTTTTGTATTTGCCAGTCGCTATACTGTTTGTTATTTTATTTGCCATAGGACTGGCAGAGCAGGCCCCTACAAATTGGACATGTTGGGAAAAGGTCTCTCTAGCATTTCTGTTCCTTCTTATAACAGGAAGCTTTCTTGTGCTTTCATGTACTTCTGCCTAATTTGGGTGTCCATCGCTTCCTCCACACACCCAGCATGTAAATGTATAGAAACTATCTGCCCAGACATAAAAATCTTCCATTGTTATTCATCCCAGCCAAAAGCTTTTTATACTGACAAACATATCTGTACCCATAATGGCCAGCTGTACTCTACTGGATTGACAAAACAGAGCTACCAGTACACTAAAGCTAGTGTTATAGCTTGTAGCACCCTCAGAAGCACAAATTGGGTTTGTTGGGATCTCACCCCTGTACCCAAAGCCAAGAAACTGCTTAAAGAAGTTGTACAACTTATAACTCCCCCAACGACCCAACAACCAAAGTTAACCCCCTTCCCTCAACCACGGGAAGTAGGCTAAAATCCATTTATATATTTGGCTGAAAACATAGCCCGGACACTTGGTGTCACCAATTGCTGTGTATGCAGAGGAGCCCTAATGACTGAAGAGTGGCCTTGGAAAGGAACTAGTCTTGATGCATACCAGCTCTTTCAATGGAACAATTCTGTAACTGTTAGAACGACCCACCCCAAAAATGGATCCTCTCCTCAAAAATAATTGGAGAAGACTGCATAAGCAGAGTGGGCTCCACTTATACTCAATGGGTAGGAGAAACTCCTTGCAAAATAATATTGTACTGAAATTCAACCCACCGAACCTGGTAGCCAGCAAGACTTGTTTGGTATTAGGCACCTACTTATGCAACTAAATCTTCCCAGTGTACTATTGTCACCCAAACTATAAGTAAATATACAGTACTATCCCCTGAACAAGCTAACCCATTTCTAGGTATCCCTGTTATAAGTCAAAGCTGGACAAACCTGTCCTCTGTAAATCCAGACCTCTGGAAAGCCCCCAAAGGACTGTTTTGGATATGTGGAAAGGCTGCATATATTCAACTCCCAGTGCTGTGGAAAGGCACATGCACCCTAGGAATAATCCAGCCAGGATTTTTCCTTCTGCCTAACCCGAAGAGAAATGAACTGGGCATCCTCCTTTATGAGAGCCTCAAAACACGGGCTGCTCGATCTCTTGATCAAATTCTTGATATAGGAGGGACCCAGGTTTGGAAAGATGACAAATGCCACCCCAGAGAATTATAAATACTTATGACCCAGCCACGTGGGCACAAGATGGAAGTTGGGGATACTGCACACCCATATATATGCTAAATCACATTATCAGGTTACAAGCTGTCTTAGAAATTATAACTAACCAAACAGCCATGGCTGTTGAGTTTGCTGCTTAACAACAAGCCCAAAAGTGTGCCGCCATTTATCAGAACCACCTAGCTTTGGATTACCTGCTAGCAGAAGGAGGAGGAGGAGGTAAATTTAATAGCTCTGACTGTTGTTTGCTAATAGATGATAATAGTAAAGCTATAACTTATATAGCCACCAATATTAAAAAGCTTTCCCATGTCCCAGAACAAAAATGGCATGGCATAAAAATTGGCAATTGGTTTGAAAACATGTTCTTGGGTCTGAGAGGATTTAAGCACATTATTGGATCTGGAATCCTGTTGTTGGGATCCTGACTTATCCTCCCTTGCATAGCCCCAGTCATTATGAACTCCATCTCTAAGTTTGTGGAAACAGTTGTTGAGCAAAAAAACTGCAGCCCACATAATGTTAATACACCAAATTGAAGATGATGCTCTTTAACCCATCAAGGGTCACACATCAAAGGGGAGAATGTGGCAGAGAGGGGCTAGAAACAGTTAAAATTATTCTTTTATAAAAAAATTAACCTGCAAGCTCCAAACCTGCTAGACATGGGCTGTGAGAAAACCAAAGAGCTACGAGCTGCTTTCCTGTAAGTGCAAGCAAGTAATCGATTCATAACCTTACCTACCCCCATCCTCTCTTTGTAAAGTTATCAGTTTACAACCCCTGCTTGTCATGTATATCCTGGAAACAATTTGTTCTTTGAAAATCTGTTTTTGCTGAATACAACCTTGCAAATTCCAAAGAAAAATGTATAGCCATACAACCTGACTCCCTTCCTTACCTAAAGTAATATATAAAACCCTTCTCTTTCTCCGGGTTGCTCAACCTTGGAGCATTAGCCCTCTGAGTCACACCGGCTGCTTCCTAAGATAGCCTCGGTGTCTGTTTTCCCACAACAACAAGACCTCATCTCTACAAAAAGATTTTAAAAATTAACCTAGTGTAATGACACATGCCTGTAGTCCCAGCTACCCAAAAGGCTGAGGTGGAAGGATTGCCTGAGTCCAGAAGGTTGAGGCTGTGGTGAGCCCTGATTGAGCCACTGCACTCCAGCCTGGGCAACAGAGTGAGACCCTAACTTGAAAGAAAAAAAGAAATGGAGGGGGAGGGCAGAAATAAGATCAGAAATGCAAGGTCTTGAGCAGGAGTTAAGGAGAGTGATTATTATCTTATAATTAAAGGGTGCTAGAGATGACTGTTTTTTCCTCCCCCTCCCTCTCCCTGGAGATGACTATTCAGCAAGGGCATGAGTCAGAGAGGAAGCTATTGTCAGGGACAGAATCCCTGAAGCAGAGTGCACCATGGATCCCAGGTTGAGAAGAATCTAGGGGTGGAGGGAGTTCGGTCAGAAGCCATTGCCAGGAGCTCAGGATCCAGATGGAGCAGCTTGCCCCAGGGTGTGTATGGGAGTGGGGGATTCTAGAACAGGTGTTTGAAATGTTGTAAAGATACCATGGAACTGCGTGTGGTGGCTCACACCCCATCAGCATTCATATTCTGTAAACATCAGCATTCTGATTACAAAGTACAGAAATCCCAGCACTTTGGGAGCAGGATCCAGGAGGATCACTTGAGTCCAGGAGTTGGAGACCAGCCTGGGCAACATAGCAAGATCTCATCTCTTTGAAAAGTAAAAAAAAAAAAATTAGCCAAGCATGGTGTTGCATGCCTGTAGGGCCAGCTACTCGGGAGGCTGATACAGCGGGATCACTTAAGTTGGAGTTGGAGGCTGCAGTGAGCCATGATCATGCCAGTGCACTCCAGCCTGGGTGACAGAGTGAGGCCCTGCCCACCACCCCCCAACAAAAAAAGACTCCATGGGACTTGGCTGCACATTTGCCATGGGAGGTGGAGATAATGTCACACTTCAATGACTGAGTAGCACCAATGGCTTTCCACATCCATATGTGCACACATCCATCATGAAGCAAGGAGAGGGGACAATCAATTGTAGGGACTACTACAATTCTGTGTAGTCCCTGCCTTTAAGGGACTCACATCTTCTCCTCATCCTCAGCTCTCCTGGAAAAGACCTTCAGACCCACCAAACGTCTCTCATGAAGGAAGCAATGGAAGACCAAAGAGGGAAGAAAATTCCAGCCCCAGTCCTGTAACAGGCACTTTACCTCCGTTCTCAGATATCTTCAAAATAACCCGAGGATTCTGGGAGGGAAGGCAGGCCTGGTTGCTCAGGTGGGGGTTGGGGGGAGAGAATCTCTGAGCCCTTCAGCACTGTAGGTTTCTTCCAGGATGTCTGGTCCAGGGCAGGCAGATGGGCTGAGGAAGCCCTACTGGGGATTGAGGTCCAGCCTTTGGCTAGAGATCCGCCTGCACTCCAGCTGTCAGGAAACTGAGCAAGGACAAAGACCTCCGACAGGAAGTCAGGCAGAGAAGGGGTTTGGAGACACAGGTGGGGAATGTGGTTTGGGCTGTGTTGAGTTTGACAGGATGATGAGGACCCAGAGAGACAGGTGGATCTTAGCTTGAAGGAGAGGTCAGGGTTTGAGTTCAAGGCTTGGGATCACCCGCCAGAGGCCACGACTTGACTGCTCAAGGTCATTCTCCTACAGAGCAAAGTTGACACTGGTTTCTCTCAAACACATTTACATTCCCTTCTTAGCTAGCTTATCTGGTGGGAATAGCAAGCTGGCATATGGATGCTGATGAGAAAAAAAAAGACGGGACAGGCATTTTATAATTAATTGAGTGACGATTATGGACACCCAATCAAGAAAAAAAATTAAAAATTAAAGTCATTATTTCTGAACATGAAGGACACGACCAGGGGTTGGGCTCTTCCTTTTGTTCCAGCTTATTTTTCTTTCTACTCATTAATTAATTAATCTAGACTCTAGGTTCCAGAGACAGCTTGATTTCTTTCAGGAGGACCTGTGTTAGTTTGGACTTGACCTTCTGATCCTCCAGGGCTGATACTGACTGAATGTTACATATTGATTCAACAAAGAGTGTGTTAATTCTGGAGCTACTGTGTTGAGCAAGATGAAGTTGACGTCCACCCTCAATCTCCAAAAAGGAAGCAAAGTAGGTCCCTAGAAAACGGAAACAGTTGGGTGTAGTGGCTCACACCTATAACCCCAGCACTTCAGGAGGCCAAGATGAGAGGATTGCCTGAGCCCATGGGTTCGAGACCAGCCTGGGCAACTTGGCGAAACCTCATCTCTAAAATAAATCAAAAAATTAGCAAGGCATGGTGGTGTGTGCCTGTAGTTCCAGCTACTTGGAAGGTTGAGGTGGAAGGATTGCTTGAGCCCAGCAGGTCGAGGCTGGAGTGGTCATGAGTGTGCCACTTCACTCCAGTCTGGGTGAGTGAGACTCCAACGCAAAAAAAAGAAAGAAAGAAAGAAAGAAAAGAAAAGAAAACAGGGAAACAGGAAGAAGCGTAAAGGTTGTCCATATTGAAAAGGTAGGCAAACACTATGGGTTCAATGTTTATGCCCCCTCAAAAGGTGTAAGTCGAAACCTAACCTCCAAGGGTATTAGGAGGTGGAGCCTTTGGGAGGTGATTAGGTCATAATGGCAGAGTCCTCAGGAGTGGAATTAGTGACCTTATAAAAGAGACAAGCCTGGCTCGGTGGCTCAGCCTGTAATCCCGTGCCTGAGCCCGCGGGTTCGAGACCCGCCTGGGCAACGAGACCTCATCTCTACAATAAATAAAAAAATCAGCCAGGCATGGTAGCACACGCCTGTAATTCCGGCTACTTGGAAGGCTGAAGCGGAAGGATCGCCGGAGCCCAGCAGGTCGAGGCTGCGGTGGCTGGGAACGGCCACTGCACTCCAGTCTGGGCGACAGAGTGAGACTCCAACTCAAAAAAAAAAAAAAAAAGAGAGACACCCTGCTCCCCTTCCACCTGGTGGGACACAGCTCAAAGGTGCTATCTATGAACCAGCAAATGGGCCATCACTAGATACCAAATCCATTGGTGTCTTGGTCTTGAAATTTTCAGCCTGCAGAACTGTGAGAAACGAATTTCTGTTGTCTATAAGCCACTCAGTTTATGCCATTTTGATAGGGAAGACCAAACTGACTAAGACGGCAGAGGAGACTAACCAAGAAGGATACAAGAGAAGTCAGGGGTAGAAAGAACAGGAATCAAGGAAGCCTAGGCTCATCACCAGAGTCAAAGCAGGAACTAAGTCAGAAGAATGAGGGTTGCAGAAGGGTGGATGGAATTGGCGGTCAGGAGGTGACTAGCTTGTTTTAGGGGAGCAGTTTCAAGAGGAAAGCAGGGCAAAGGCCAGGGATGCAGGGCTGGGCAGATGGGGGAGGGGATGGAGAGGCAGAGAAGACCCTCTTCTGAGTTCCTCCATGAAGAGAAGCAAATTAATCTGTGGGCTCTGTGGACTAGGAAAGAAGGTGTTTAAAGATGGTGCAGAATGGACCAAGGGCAACTGAGAAAATTGCTTTTACTTAGATTATTTTAAAGAATAATCTGGGCTACCAACAGGGGAATGGAAGAAATAATGACAATGTAGTCATAAGATGGAAGCTTCATGGCAATTTTAAAAATACATTTGTGTGTGTGTGTGTGTATATATATATATATATATATATAATATGCATGCATGAATTACACAATTTTGAGCAAAAAAATATATAATATATACTTTCATTTATGTCAACTTCAAGTGCAGGCAAAATAATACATGGTGCAGGAGATTAGAACAGTGGCAACCTGGGTGTGGGGCAAGTGTGGATTAGGAAGAAATGCCAGAAATGTTCTATAACAATTTCAATAACGCATATGTATATAGACATTCATTAAGCTGTACATGTGTGTGCATAACCATAGATTTTGAATCTTGATTTTCAAAGTCTTTTAAAGAATGAACAAGAGATATATACATGTATTATCTATTGCTGAGTAACTTACCCCAACACTTAGCAATTTAAAAACAAGAAGCTGGGCATGGTGGTGCATGCCTGTAGTCCCAGCTACTTGGGAGACTGAGGCAGGAGTATCATTTGAGCCCAGGAGTTCAAGACTTCAGTGAGCCATGATCATGCCACTACACTCCAGCCTGGGTGACAAAGTGAGACTTTGCCTCAAACAAACAAACAAGCATGTATTAGTTCACAGGTTCTGCAGGGTAGGAATTTTGGAGAAGCTTAACTGAGTGGTTCTGGCTCAGTGTCTTTTCATGAGGTAGCAATCAAGATGACAGGGCTGCCGTCATCTGAAGACTCAACGGGGGCTGGAAGTTTCATTTCCAAGATGGCTTACTCACATGGCTGTTGGTAGGAGGCCTCAGTACCTTCCCATGTGACCTTCTCTATAGGATGGCTTGGGTGTCTTTCCAACAGGGCAGCTGGCTACATCCAGAATGAGTGTCCAAGAGAGAGCAAGGTGGAAGCCACCATGTCTTTCCTGACTTAGTCTCAGAAGTAACATATATCACTTTTTCCATGTTCTATTTGTTAGAAGCAAGTCACTCCGTCTAGCCCACATTCAAAGGGAAAGGAATTAGATTCCTCTTGAAGGGAAGAGAATTGAGGCAGTAAAAAAGAATTTGTGGGCCTATTTTAAAGCCACTACAGCACAGACCTGAATAGTGCAGGCTTTCCACATGTTTGAAGGTTTGGTAGTCAAGGGGCAAGGCCTGGAAAGTCCCCTGTGGTGGGTAGAATAATGTTCCCCAAGGATGTCCACATTTTAATTCTCCAAACCTGTGAATATGTTATGTTACCTGACAAAAGGGAATTCAGGTTGCTAATTGGCTAACCTTAAAATGAAAAGGTAATTCTGGATTATACAGGTGGGCTCAGTATAATCACAAGTATCCTTAAAAGTGGAGCAGGAGGCAAAGCATCAGTGTCAGAGTAAAGAGGCATGAGGAAGACTCAACGGTTCATGGCTGGCCTTGAAGGTGGGGTGGTGCCATGAGTCAAGGAAAGCAAGCCGCCTCTGGAGACTGGAAAAAAGGCAAAGAAGCAGCTTCTCCCCTGGAGCCTCCAGAAGGAAGGTAGCCCTGCTGATACCTTGATTTTAGCCCAATTAAGAGTCATCTTGGGCCCATTTCTTGTTATCTATTTTTTTTTTTTTTTTTGAGTTGGAGTCTCACTCTGTCGCCCAGATGTAGTGCAGTGGCCACTCCTGGCCACTGCAGCCTTGACCTGCTGGGTTCCGGAGATCCTTCCGCCTCAGCCTTCCAAGCAGCTGGAATTACAGGCATGCGCTACCATGCCCGGGTGATTTTTTGATTTATTGTAGAGATGAGGTCTCGCTGCCCAGGTGGGTCTCGAACCCGCGGGCTCAGGCAATTCACTCACCTTAGCTTCCCAAAGGCGTGGGATTACAGGCTGAGCCACCAAGCCTGGCTTCTTGTTATCTTAAACCATAACCTTTATCTGTTATAGCAGCAGGTAGGGAGTTCATACAGGGCTACATTCACCCTTCTCCTTTTTCCCATTCTGACCCATCTCCGCTTCCATCACATGCTTATGATTACTGTACTTATCTATATATGGTCCATGCTTTAATTATGCATGTTTGCCATCCCTCCTTTAAAACTGCCAACCTCCTTAAAAACAAGGCCTATGTTGTATTTTGGATTTTGTTTTTAAAATGTTTATCTGGGCCAGGCATGGTAGCTCATGCTTGTAATCTCAGCACTTTGGGAGGTTGGGGTAGGAAGATTGCTTGAGGCGAGGAGTTTGAGACCAGCCTGGGTAGCACAGTAAGAACCCCATCTCTGCAAAAAAATTTTTAAAATAGCCAAGTGTGGTGATACACACCTGTAGTTCTAGCTACTCAGGAGGCTGAGAGGAGAGGATCGCTTGAGCCCAGGCATTGGAGGTCACAGTAAGCTATGATCATGCCACAGCACTCCAGTCTGGATAACAGAGCAAAATTTTTAAATGTTTCTAAAATTAAAAAAGTTTATTTGAAGACCAAATACACTGGTCATTATTATACATCCACCAAGAACTTGAGCAACTATTTATTAGACTGTTTAAAAGTAGAAGCAGTCAACTTAGTAAAGAGATGAAACAAGAAAGAACTGATGTGGAAATAAAATATGAAATCTCATTAATTCCTCCTCCTTCAGACTAACTTACACCCACAGTGGGACAGTTTGTTGAAATGCCATCTTTTCTGCATCTTGCTTGACTCTTTTTTTCTTTTTCTTTTTTTCTTTTTTTTGAGTTGGAGTCTTACTCTGTCACCCAGACTGGAGTGCAGTGGCCACTCCCGGCTACTGCAGCCTCGACCTGCTGGGTTCTGGCGATCCTTCCGCCTCAGCCTTCCAAGTAGCTGGAACTACAGGCGCACGCTACCACGCCCAGCTGATTTTTGATTTATTGTAGAGATGAGGTCTCGCCAAGTTGCCCAGCCGGGTCTCGAACCCGAGGGCTCAGGCAATCCACTCACCTCAGCCTCCCAAAGGCACAGGATTACAGGCTGAGCCACCGAGTCCAGCTT
>NW_007260283.1:399362-408091 GCF_000164805.1 Carlito syrichta | reverse complement strand
GGTACAGCGGTGTGTGTGTGTGTGTGTGTGTGTGTGTGTGTGTGTGTTTTAGTTGGAGTCTCACTCCATTGCCCAGGCTGGAGTACAGTGGCATGCTCATGGCCACCCTAGTGTCGACCTGCTGGGCTCCGGCAATCCTTCCGCCTCACCCTTCTAAGTAGCTGGAACTACAGGCACGTGTTACCACATCCGGCTAATTTTTTGATTTATTGTAGAGACCAGGTCTTACCAAGTTGCCCGGGTTGGTCTTGAACCCTTGGGCTCAGGTAATCTTCTCACCTCGGCCTCCTCAAATGCTGGGATCACAGGCCTGAGCCACTGTGCCCAGCCCTTGCTTGACTCTTGATTTCAAGTGGGCAGCCAATCTTCGTCTTCTCTCAGGGAACTTGGGGAAGGCACAGAGTGGTCCAGCAGAGAGTCAGGATGCCCAGCAGGGGGTTCAGAAGGTGGTTGCCCCACCTGTGTAAAGACCTCAGGCCTCTGAAGGATCTGTCTCCTTTGGGGATGGAGGGAGGAAGAGGAGACCTTTGGGAGGGTGAGGAAGGTGAATCCCAGAGCCCGAGAAGGCACCAAGTTCCTGTGAGCAAAGGGCCCTGAGTCCTGCTTGGTGACAAGACCTCAGAGGAGAGCAGTGCAGACCAGACTCAGGTCTGGGATTCCCCACGCCACCCAAGACACAAGGTCCCATGCATATTGCAGGAGCAGGTACTGTGGAGGGAGCAGGTGGGCAAGCAGCAGGGATCTCTTCCAAAACTACACAGGCTGACACCCGCTCTTGTCAGTGGCCTCCCATGCTTTGACAGGGGGCCTTTGCAGAACCAGACAGGACAAAGGGAGGCAATGGTGGGGAAGCCCCCTGGAATGACCAGGATACAATTTCCCATGAATCCATGAGGAAGCAGGAAGAGGGGCTTGGGTTTGGAATACACTGATACAGAACAACAAAAAAGTGGCACTCCATACACTCGGGTCTGGGACTGGCATTCAAAACAACGACATCCCTTTTTGACTTTCAAAGATTTTAATCTTCAGTGGAGGCCTGGGGCAGGGATGGCAGCCAAGAGGGCACCAAGCCCTTACGGTGAAGCTTGGGGGTGGGGATTGAATGGATCAGAGCTGCTTGTGGGTTCCATGGCCATACTATGTTGGAAGCACATACTCGATGTCACCAAGGTTGAGGTACAGGTAAATCAGAAGGCAGCTCCAGAAGACAAGGATGAAAATGGTGCCCAGACCTGGCGTGAAAGCTTCCTGCTGGGTAGGGAGAAAGGCACGCAGCTGAGGCAAGTTTGGGTCAGCGGCAGGTGGGATGCCCTCCCCACCGTAGGACCCTCGGAAGCAGCCCCTAGCCTGGGCGACCCTCGTCCTCCTTCCTGGTGCCACTCTATGACTGAGTGGTTGTGAACCCTGCTCCATGCACAACCACGAGGGCGGGGAGTGGATGCTGGTACGGCTGAAACATTCACTCCCTTTGGGACGAGGCACCCGATTGAGAAAAGGCACTTCTGGGATGGATCTACCTACCCCTGATTGTAGCTGTTCTTTAGGGCACACAACAAACATTTCTCCTGCGGAGGACAAGAAAGGTCATGTTTCCCTGGCCTGAGATGCCAGCCTGCCGGGGACCTCGCCAGCCCTCGCTATGGGGAACGACAGAATAGCACAGGGAAGCATGGGAGCAGGCGCGCCCAGGGTCAAGGCCTGCGTGGTCCTGGAGGGGGAAGCCCGCAGTCAGGAGAGGCAGGTGAGGGAGGATCGGGGTCAGCAGGGTGGGCTACTGGTCCCTTCACAGCAGGAGTCTGGGGAAGCCAAGGGGGAGTAGGAGCCCAGACGTCCAGCACCCATGCTGGGCTAGGGGCAGGGCATCACTTACACAGCAGGTCCCACATCGGTGAAGGGAATCCAGGGAGTCCTGTTTTGGTTTTTGTGGCACTGTCGTCTTCTTGTGAAGAGCAAAGAGCGCTCCATCAGCTCCGCTCATCTTCTTGGGCCTGAGCTGGGGGTCTGTGTCCGTCTTTCCCATCAGCCTGAGTTCCGGCTGCTCCTTCGGTCCTCTTCTAAGGGGACTGGGGTGGGAGGGGGGAGGCCAGGGAGGGACAGAGATTGGGGAGACAATGTCCAACATGACAAGGAGGTAACCAGAGGCCTTGACTCTGAGGCTTTGGGGTTATAGGAGCCAAGACACCTCCTTGAGGAGTCGGAGTGTCCTCTGAACCCCAAGAGCATCCAGCAAAGTGAAAGGAGGAGATTCTTTAGGGATGAGGAGAGAGGTGCCATTATACTTACAGCTTGTTGTTCTTTTGTATGTTCATTAAAATCTCCATCTTCTCATCCATATCTTTCTGCATCTCCTTTGAGAGAATTCACAGTCAGGATCTGCATTTTGAAGGGTTTCTACAATTTCTTGCTCCCGCTTCTCTGCACATCACTCTGCATCTTACTTCCCTAAGGACCCTCGGTAGACTTGGGTGAGGTGGCTCATGGGATGTCCATGATGTCTTCCGCTTCTCCCTCCTCCACCCCTACTAGGGGACTCTTCCAAAGTCTCCAGGGAAGTCAGAGGCCAGGAACTGTTTTCCCTGATCTCACACTGATCTTTGCCTTGGTTCAGTGCCTATAAAATCATGGAACTCAGGCAACAAATCCTGTGACCCCTAAGTCGCTTTGGCTCCAATGTCTTGACCCCTGTCATGCACCCAGATCACGTGGATCTGTGTTTGATTCATCTTTTACCCAAATTCTGGCAAAAAGGGTCAACCCAAAATAAAACAGATGGTAGCTAAGAAGGCGTGTCACATGTGTTATTCACTGAGAACAGGGAGAAGATTAAAATCTTCTTGGCCAGGCGTGGTGGCTCAAGCCTGTAATCCCAGCACTTTGGGAGGCTGAGGCCTAAGCTCAGGGCTTCAAGACCAGCCTGGGCAACTTGGTAAGACCTCGACTCTACAATAAAAATCAAAAAAATAAGCCGGGCATGATAGCGCACACCTGTAGTTCCAGCTACTTGGAAGGTTGAGGTGGAAGGATTGCCTGAGCCTAGAGGGTCGAGAGGCTGCAGTGGCCGGCAGCGTGCCACTGACTCCAACCTGGGCGACAGAGTGAGACTCCAGCTCAAAAAAAAAAAATCTTCTTGGCAAAGTTTAGATCTATAAAATTTAACTTGGGAAAATTGGGTAGAAATAGTGGGCATGAAAGAAATTCTAAGATGGCAGAAGCTATAATTGACAATGTTTGTTATGAACAAAAACAGATTTGGGTTGATGATCCTAAAACATAAATGAAAATAAGTTACTCCAATGCAAATCATTTTAATTAAAAAAAAGATTTAGTAACAGTTTAATTGATCTACCACAGAAAATTGCTCAAGGAATTACACTGGGTAGAAATGATCTCAGAAAATTCCTTCTTGGAAAGCATTTTAAAGTGTTAGTAGACATTTTGGTAAATATTTGATTTCATAAAGAGTTAAAATATCCTTGCAGCCTGTGCCCCTACTTCCAAAACATCAGAGTCAAAATGTCCCATATTCTTTCAAATCTCACCAACAAATTCACCATGTTTCATACTGATCTCATTTTCCCTTCTAAATTAGCTCTGTCTCCCCACTACCCTTGTCACTGTCACTACATTCTTTTAATCAACCCGATTAAAACGTTGGTGTCATCATGGGCTCTTGCTCTGATGACTTCATTCTCTACGTTAAGTCAGACACCAACAACTGTTATTTTTCCTGCAATGCATCTTTCAGATTTACCCTCCTCTTCCTTTCCCTCCACCTGGTCCAGCGTCTTCACCTTGAGCCAGTTGTAGGCTCCTGCCTGGTGTTCTTGCTGCCAGATGACCCCACCTGCTCCCCCCCGCTCTCGCCCAGGCCGCTCTGCAAACACCTGCCAGCCTGAGTACTCGGAAGTGCTGTTCCCAGCGTGTTTTTTGAGTAAGAGTCTCCAGAGGCCTCTCACTGCCTACAGAACCAAGTCCTGGCTTGTCTGCATGTCTTTCAAAAGCCTCCGTTACCCACTGCCTTTGTGCCCATTCCATTTTCTTTCTCACATTTTCCCTGAATGATCCCACTGATTTCCCCACTGACCATGAAACACAGCCCATTCCTCCTGCCTCCTGCCGTGCCCAAGCTGTTCCTCCACCTGAAATAGCCTCCTTTGAAACTTTTCAGACCCAGGCCTACCCACCAACAAAACACTGTGTTTGCATTTTAATATAGCAATAATTAATGCATGCCCTTTGTAGGAAATTTGGACAATACAGAGGGATATTTAAAAAATGAATATTAGGCAGGGTGCAGTGACTCACGCCTGTAATCCCAGCATTTTGGGAAACTGAGGCAGAAGGATTGCTTGAACCCAGAAGTTTGAGACCAATCTGGGCAACATAGTGAGACCTCATCTCTACAAAAAAAAAAGTTAGCCGGGCATGGTGGTACATGCCTGTAGTCCCAGCTACTTGAAGGGCTGAGGTGGGAGGATCACCTGAGGCCAGGAGGACAAGGCTGTGGGGAGTCATGATCAAGTCACTCCACTCTAGCCTGGACAACAGAGTGAGACTTTGACACAAAATAAATTAATTAATTAACCGTCTCATCCAGTAATAATTGCTATTTACTCCTTTGCTGTATTTCTTTCCAGTTGTTTTTCTATATATTTACCAAGGTATTTTTTTTTTACTCTAGCTGACATCAGCCTGTATGTATTACTTGTATCTTGCTTTTTTAGTTCTCATTATAAACATTCTTTCTAATCATTGTCTTTAATAGTTCCCAATTTTCACTACATGGATATACCATACCTTGTCTATTCCCCTACTGTTGAAAATTGCTGTTGTTTTTGTCATTCTAAACAATCCAGTGATGAACATCTTTTTACATATATCCATGCTGGCATTTCTGATTATTTTCATAGGTTAAATTCTGAGCAGTGGAACTGATAAATCAAGAAGTTGATATTTTCTGATATTACTGTCTAATAATGCTCTAGTTTTGTCCAAACTTGCACTCCAATCAGCAGCATAAGAGCATTCCTATCTTGTTCTAGAATTGTCATAAATTAAAGACTTGCTCACCTGAATGCAACAGTTATCCATTTTCATTTGCATGTATTTGGTTATTCATGAGGTCAAACTGTTTAAATATGTGTATTGCTTTTTCATTACATTTTCTCCTGTGGATTGTCTGTTTGTGCTCTTGTTCATTTTTCTATTTGGTTCTTATTGTTTTGTATGAGCTTTATATGCTTGTGGATAAAAAAAAAAAATGTATCTATGCTTAGGAGATCCGTGGAAAATTGATCTTCCCAAACTGTTGTTTTTTAATTCCATATATAGTGCTTCTCTGTTATAATTCTTTTTTAAAAATCTTATATACTTAAAGATATCAGTATTTCTTTTACAATTCCTTCCATTATATTTATATCTAGAACATTCAGTTAAATACTTAAAATGTCTTATTAGTTTTTATTATTTAAATTCACCTCATAGACTATTTGGTTTACAGTGTTAACTGGGTTAGGTTTTCACCTCCTATAGTCAAGCAAGTTTCTTAATATTATTACGTAATCCTTTCCTTCTCACTGACATAAAAAACTCACCTTTCTCATATTGCAAATTTTTATAGAGCTGGGATTCTCATCCTTCAGTATACATTGGAATCACCTGGAAACTTTAAAAACCATGGGTGCCTTATCCTCATCCCAAGAGGTTCCAATTTAATTGTTACGGGGTACAGCCTGGCTGTGAGGTGAGCATCAAGGACCCCCCCAGGTGATTCTAATGTGCAGCCAAGGTTAGTAATGGTTGCTAACATCTTTAGGACCTGGTTCTTATCCAGCGACAAGCATCAGAATTGCTGATGCAGTTTTAAACAACTGTGTCTCACCTTGGAGATTTTGTTCAGCTCCTCTTGGCTGGGGTCTGGGTAAATGAATTTTTAAATCCTCACAAGTGACTCTCCGTACGTGTTTGGCAGAGAGGCTGTTACAGGGTTATCTGTGATATTTCATTCGCCTGGTTATCCTTGGGTGTACCACCCTGGTTAGACAATTGCATTTTTTAAAATCATAATTATAATATCTGGTGAGGCTAGTACGCCCTTACAACTCCTGAAAAATGAGCAAATATTTGCCTTTACCTGTTTATGTTTCTACATCAGTGGTTTGCAAATGTTTACCTGGGGAACTTGCCCAAAATACAAGGGGCCGAGACCATCTGACATGAGCCTGGGCTCTGTCTGCTCCATTTGTGTTCTGGGTAGTTCTGAAACACACCGATATTTGTGAACCACTGTTCAAGGGTCTAGATTATCCTCCTAGTGAATTTTAGAGTTAAAAAAGAATCTTATTGAACTTTTAATTAGATTTTAATTCAGCTTCCAATGCAATCTTCAGGGCTCAACTTAAGATTCACGTTCTCTAGAATGACTTATTCCGATATTCCCACCCACATTCATGTGTCAGGTATCCAAACCCCCCAATTAATTGACGGTCAATTAATTTGGGTCTGCTATCAGATGATAAGCAACTGGAGGGCAGGAATGGGCTCTCTTCCAGTTTCCAACATGACTGGCCCATGGAAAGCACTCACTCAGTGGCTCTTACCTTCATAATTTCCACAAATTCATGAAGCTTATTAAAATCCTTGTCCATTATATCCTTGATCTAAGAAGGAAGAAAGGCATGGCTTAACAAAGCACAGAGCATATGAGGGAGGGCCCCCCCAAAAATGGAATTGTCTTTTTGGAGGCGGGCCTCTTGTAGCATATACTTCCCCTGCTAGTATGTTCCGGGAACCCATTGGCATCAGTGTACCAGCTAGCATTGTTGTGTTTGGCGTCCATGAATTTATTTCTGGAGATGTTTGCCTATTTCATGATGGGTGGTTTATGAGTGCACCTGACCACACCATGCTGAATGTTCAGCAGTTTTTAACCAAAAATGGTATGACCCCCATGTCCCACACTTCTGATTCACCCAATCCCACCCCAAGCAATTTTTTTTTGTTTCCCCAGATGAAAAAAGTCCTCAAGGAGAAGCGTTTTGCTGATGTGGAACAGGCGAAACAAAAAAAAACAGCAGCAGCACTAAAAGACATCAAAATTGACACATTCAAAAACTGTTTCGAGCAGTGGAAAAAACATCTCAGTGGTGGTGTTGCATCAAACAGAGAGTACTTTGAAGGTGACTGAAGCTTCAACATGTGAGAATACATCACAATTTTAATAAACGAAATTCATGGTTTTGGGGGATCTCCCCTTATAGTCTTGCTGTCAGATGTGTCGTCCTTGGGGTGTTTTAAACAAAAGCAGCATCTGTTCCTCTGGCATGGCTAATAATGGCCTGTTAGAAGCTGCTTTCTCCCCAAGAGCCTGTGAAGGGGCTAGGGTGCAGTACCACTGAGGCACAACCACCACCAGCTTTGGCATAGCTTAGCTCTGACCACTGCAAGGCTCCCATGTGGAACTCAGCCCATAGCTTCGATCACATCCTTTTTCTCATGACTCCCCCTTTTTCTAAGGAGACTGCAGGTGGTTGTGTCACAGAAGCAAGAGGAGAGTTCTAGCCTTGCGGTGCACTCTGCTCTGGGGAGGTGGAGAGGAGGATGGAACTGACCCCTGGCTGGCCCCAGTTCCAAGTCAGCTCCTCTCACTCAGCCTCACCTCGAAGGGTACAGTGCCCCAACCCTATCCATGAGACCCCTCAGGGAGCCCTTGGTCGCTCAAAAGCTGGCCGTAGACATCACACCAGAAATGAACACCCTGAGCTGCCCCACATGATGAGCTCAGGGACAAGGGCTGAGTTGGTCTGATTGCTCTCTCCATGCAGTCCCTGATCTCCTTCACCACGCAACGTTAAGAAATGAGTTTCCTCAGGCTGCACTTTTCCTCCATGCTATGTAAAGCCTCATTCTGTTACCTGTTTTATCTCCTCCATTTTTTCGTTGAGCTCTTCCCTCACCTCCCTGAGTTCATTCTGAGGAAATAAACAGGGAAGAGAGCGAGTTAAGAAGTATCTTTGGCCAGGCGTGGTGTCTCATGCCTGTAATTCTAATCCCAGCACTTTGGGACGCCAAGGCTGTACAGTCGCTTGGGGTCAGAGGGTCAAGACTAGCCTGGGCAACATAGCCAGACACCCCATCTCTACAAAAAAAAAGGTTAAAAAATGAGTAAAATCAAAAGAAATGTCATGCAGGGAAGGGAAATCGTCAACAGAAGGAAAGATCGATCCTGGGACATGGTCAAAAGAAAACGAGAGATACTTCCATTAGGAAGGAAAGTGAAGACAATGGGATGGTGAGACCTGTAAACACCATGTGCCTCCTGACAGGATACACTGAAAAGGGCAACCATCACAGGCCTCTGCCAAGTAGAGGGAATGCACAGCCTGAACCTTCTCACGAGGACGTACCACACAAGCCCAAATCAAAGGTCATTCTACAGAATAAGTGATCTGTCACCTTTCAAAATGTCAGTGTCTTGAAAAACAAAGAACTGTTCTAGATGGAAAGAGAGTGAAGACACATGGAAGTTGGAGACGTGTGTGATCCTGGGCCTCACCTCTACGGTTCCAGTGCCCCAGGGCCGAAAAGGGTTGTTGTTGTCGTTACTGTTGTTATGAAAAGTATCCGTGAGACTTGGTGAGATTAGAATAAAGGCTACAAACTGGGCTCGGTGGCTCAGCCTGTAATCCTGCGCCTTTGGGAGGCTGAGGTGAGTGGATTGCCTGAGC
>NW_007260283.1:372882-399342 GCF_000164805.1 Carlito syrichta | reverse complement strand
TTGCCTGAGCCCGCGGGTTCGAGACCCGCCTGGGCAGGCGAGACTTCATCTCTACAATCAATCAAAAAATCAGCCGGGTGTGGTAGCGTGTGCCTGTAATTCCAGCTACTTGGAAGGCTGAGGCGGAAGGATCGCCGGAGCCCAGCAGGTCAAGGCTGCGGTGGCCGGGAGCGGCCACTGCACTCCAGTCTGGGCGACAGAGTGAGACTCCAACTCAAAAAAAAAAAAAAAAGAATAAGGGCTACAGATGAGTCCTGTCTCTTCATCAATTTCCTACCTGGGATCATTGTACTGTGGCTGTGTGAGAGAATGCTCTTGACTTGAGGGGATACACACCGCAGATTTGGGGAAATCTATGCTGAGATGGTTCGGAATATAGAGGTGCTGCTAGGTTTATGCACTGACCTTGAGCTCCTGCGTCCCCCTTGTTTTGGAAGAAGACCTTTCTTGTTGAAATCCTTTGCATTCATATATCTGTTAGTTGAAACAGAAACACAGAACACGGAAATGGAGGATGGTGGTGGAATTACAGAGGCAGGAGAGGTAACCCCGAGTTTCTGTTCTGCCCTTGGGCCAGGGAGGAAGGGAAAACTGGTGGCCCTGCCTGTGCAGAACGTCCCTCCATCCTCCTCCCTCTCTGAGCTCATCTTGTCCAGTCCCCTCCTGGCCCACCAAACCCGACTCTTTCTGTCCCTTGAGCAGCCAAGGTCCTTCCCACCCTGGGGCTCAGTACATTCTGCCTCTCTGCCCTGAAAGGGCTCAGTCCCTACGAGGCCGGCATCCCGTCCTTCCACTCCCAGCTCAAATGCAAGCCTTTTCCACCCACCCTCTCTACAGCCACCCCCCATTCATTTTAATTCCCCACAGAGCAGGTAACAGGGCCGAACTGCTCCTTGTGCATCTGTCTGACATTACTGGCATGAGGTTCTATGAGAGTGAAGTGTCTCTCTCAGCGTGTCCTCCAGCACCTGGGACAGGCCTTGGCCACCAGGAACGGCGAATGATCCCTGACTCCAAGTCACTTCCCCACGGATCTCAGGCCTGGCTGCCGGCATGGCCTCAAAAAAGCTTCTTACTTTGGTCGGCTCTGGCTTCAATTCTAGGCAGACTTCCTTGTAGTTCTTGCTCTGCAGAGAGAGGAGGCAGGGGTTCAGCTTCAGGCATCAAGATGGGAGGATGAACCCCCATCCCTCCCGGCCTACCCAGCTACACTGAGCTCAGGCTCACAGGCCCCCAGCACCCAGTCTGATTCCTGATGGCTCAGATCTTGGCACGGCATCCTCTTCTTCTGAGCATCGGCCTGCTGATTAGTGGGCAGTCACTCCCCCGGCGGGGCCTGCATGGGGAAGGCACTTCAACTGCAAGTGATTATTGTCTCAGGGGCCTGGGCTTTGGGGGCAGATAGACTCGGGTTCTAATCTCAACCGTCCTCTTCACCAGCTCCATCAACATGGGCACGCTAGCTTGTCTCTCTTGGCCTCCATGGCCCCATCTGTAAATGGAGGTGATGATTCCATTGATCTAACGAGGTCATTTCGAGCCTTCGATGGCAGGCCTGGCCTGGGTCATGGAACTGCACAAGATCGTGGGTGGAGGAGGGGGGATTGCAGCACTCCTTATCCCCAGAGAGAGTTAGCAGAGGCTCTGTTCCTTCACACCCCAGTGCCAGAGCTTAATCCCACACCCCGTCCAGAATGAGAGGCATATTATGCTCAGAACAGAGAGAGAAAAGGCGGAGATTCATCGAAGCGTTCTCTGTTTCCCACCTGCTTCTCACCCTCATCCCATCAGTAGGTGCTCAGGGCAGCCCTGTTTCTCTTTACCAGGTCTGTTGTCTTCAGCTCTGCCCTCTTGGCCGACATGCTGGAGGAGGCCAGAGCGTTCTTCTACTTCCCAGCCTCCCCACAACAGACCCCGGGACCAGGCCACTGTCTTATGCAATTTCCAGGCTAAGGTGAGGGCAGGATGACCACCTCTTTGTGTGCGGAACAGCTGAGGTCACAATGCCCAGGACCCACCTGCTGGTCCAGTGTCACTGCAGCTTAAGGCCCGGGTTGTCTCAGCCCCTGAGACAAGGGGCTCAGGCCAGGTTCCAGAGCCACCATACGTCCCTTCTGCCACAGAGAACGTTCTGGAAAGTCCACATGGGGAGGATCATAGTGCATTGTGTCCAAAGCACAAGGTTCATGTCAGCAGAAGCAATTGCTCCTTCCATAGCAGGACTGACTGATGGACTAGGGGAGTACCTGACATGGATGGCGAGCTTCTCCTCTGGACCACACTCCACAGCATCTGCTGTGTGCCCCTGATACAAACGGACCCCCTTGAGCCAGGAGCCCCTTGGGGTGGGATGCTCTGAAGTCTCTCTTGAGCCGGCCCAGGGTTTCCTGCACTGTTTGGGGACTTCAGTGGGATTTCTGATATCTCTGGCTCCATGCTCCCCTGAGCCCTTCTCCCCCCAGGCTCTTCTGGTTCTGTCATCCATGAAGAGACTTAGGGCCAGAAGCAGTATGTGGACAGTGCTAAAGGTGGGAAGCCTTTGGGGGGGAACAAAAAAAGAACACTAAAGAAAGGCCATTCTGAGGGCGGCCGTCGTGTGTGCTTAAAGTGGAGTCAGAGGAATGTGGTGTCTCATGGGACCCCAAATCCCTTGGAATCCGGGCTGGTGAGCCAGATTTCTCTTTTCCTTTCACTATTGAGCGTCTACTTCCTTCTTCCCCCTCATTTCTTTTTTCTTTTTTTTTGGAGTTGGAGTCTCACTCGGTCCCTCAGACTGGAGTGTAGTGGCCACTTCCGGCCACCGCAGCCTCGACCTGCTGGGCTCTGGTGATCCTTCCGCCTCAGCCTTCCGAGTAGCCAGAATTACAGGCCCGTGCTACCACGCCCGGCTGATTTTTTTTTAATTTATTGTAGAGATGAGGTCTCACTGCCCAGGCGGGTCTCGAACCCGCGGGCTCAGGCAATCCACTCACTTCAGCCTCCCAAAGGTGCGGGATTACAGGCTGAGCCACCGAGCCCGGCTTCCCCCTCATTTCAACTATCAGGTGCCACAGAAAACGCCGGCCTGGATGTGGTGCGAAGAGACGCCACGGGAGTGCAGGCACTGACATGGATTGCCCCCAGCCGGCAGCATCGGCACAGGCTCTGTCCTGGTTCACACACCCACTCGGGCCTGTCCTGCCCGGAGGCTGGAGCCCCAGAACTGCCTCTGGCGTCACTTAAGGGGAGGCCTCCCAAACCAAAATGCATTTATAAAAAATTGTGTATTCTTACATGTTTAAACTTCAGTCACCTTCCAAGTACTCTCCATTGGATGCAATTTACCTGTCAAGATGCCTTTCCCACTGCTCAAGACAGTTTTTAAACGTGTCGACTTTGATGCCTGTAGGTGCTTCTGCCGTTTTTGTTTCACCTCTTCCACACAGGCAAAATGTTGTCTTTTGAGGACTTTTTTCATCTGGGGAAACAAAAAAAGTTCACTCAGGTGAGATCAGGTGAACAGGTAGGGTGGGGCCTAGGGGTTATACTCTCTTGGTCAAACACTCATTGTGGTGTGGGCAGGTGCCCTCATAAATCACCCATCATGAAATGGGCAAACATGTTGAAAGACTCTCCAAAAAAATTTACCGAAGCTGAACGCAGCCTCTCACAACGCTAGCCAGTACACTAATGCTGATGAGTTCCTAGAACACTTACCTAGAGGGGAAAACTGTACTACAAGGGGTCTGCTCTCCAAAAATTAATACCAGCTTTTTGGGGGTCTTCCCTCATATGCATTTCCTGGGTGGTGACACCCCAGACCCCAAGCTGGCAACAGCTGTGGATCTTACTCCATCACAGCCAAAGGAGAATATGCCTGTCACTGTTCAGCTGGAGAGGAGAGGGGGCAGGGGTGGCAAGCTCCCCCAGCCTCACGTTCCCCACTTGCAAATGAGGGGCTGGAACTTGAGGTGCCTTGGACCACTTAGCTCAGTCTGCCCAGATACGCTGGCCACACGGTAGGAGGGCCCTTTCTCCGCAGGGTTCCCAAGAACTTTGGCAGGGTTAAAGGAACCACAGTGAAGACAACTGACCCTGTCTCAACACTTGTCAGCCCCCTGAAAATGGCCCCCTCTCCTTCCTTGTGTGCTGGCTTGAGAGCTACATGGACCTGCAGCTGAGTTTCCTTTGCTTAGCTGAACAGCTGTGAAATGAGCCGCCTTCTAGCCAAGCATGGCACAGGAGCTGTAGAATCTGGGCTATATATTAGGGCTATCCATTAGGCCTATATATTAGGAAAGTGGGTCTAAAAAAAGAATCACAGCCTCAAAGGGAGACTTCTGTATAAAGGAAAAAATTATATATATATGATTTAATATATTATATTTAATACATAATATAATGATATGGTATTATCATTTGGGCAGAAATGTAACTACAACCCACAACATGTGCCTGCTTTCTCAGTGCTAACTGTTCCTGTTCTCAAATGCTGCCCATCCTTGCAGTTATCAGCACGTTCTGGAAAGGCTGAGGAAATCCGTATGGTGAACTGACTCATCCCATGAGCCTCACTTTCTTTTCTTCTTTAATAAGATCTTGAAACTTGCACCAGGCATGAGGTTGAAGCCATGTTGCAATGTCAGCTACTGCTGGGACATAACTTTGCTCTGTGGAAGCCATCGGATGTTCTCACCTGAAGAATGTCAGAGACACTGTTCCTAATCCTCCTTCACAGCAAAATCTGTTCGTACCAGTGCAAGGAGTATGAAGCCCACTGGTGTTCCATCAGAGTTCAGGGAAAAGGATTGTTCACAACAGACCGAAAGAAGATGGTGTGTGTCCTTTTTCTCCAAGTTGACGTCATTTGGATTTCATTTTCTTTACAAGGGTCCTGTTTATTTTGTTTGTGTTTTTGGAGTTTTTTTCAGTTTCATGATGACAATCTAGTGTGGGGAGGCTGTGAGGGGCGGGATGAGAGGGAATTTTTAAATGGCTGTAAGCCTCTGAGTTTGGCCTCTTGTAATTTGTCCCACAATGAGGCCTAGGCTCAGCCACCACCCTCATGGAGTCCCAGAGAATGTGAACAGGATGTCGTATGTGCCTAGGGGCTTATCTGACTGCTGGTGGGCCCTTGTTCTAAAGTCCTTTGATTGGGGTAGAATGTTTTCTAAAGGTGCCCAGAACCCCAACGGCTGCGGTCTCCAGTCAAACACCAACAGACGTGGTTCAGCACCTGTGACCAAGACAAGTCGCTATGATGACACCCTGGCAGCTTACATCCCGACAGGCTGCAGCATCTGGGCAGCTGCCTCAGGAAAATGGGTTTCTCTAGGCTGGTTTCCAGCTGTAAGACAACCTCTGACATAAGTTTTTTGGTTTGTTTTTTTTTTGAGTCGGAGTCTCACTCTGTCGCCCAGACTGGTGTGCAGTGGCCACTCCCTGCCACCGCAGCCTCAACCTGCTAGGCTCCAGCGATCCTTCCGCCTCAGCCTTCCAAGTAGCTGGAACTACAGGCATGCACTACCGTGCCCGGATGATTTTTTGATTTATTGTAGAGATGAGGTCTCGCCAAGATGCCCAGGAGGGTCTCAACCTGCAGGCTCAGGCAATCCACTCACCTCAGCCTCCCAAAGGCGTGGGATTACAGGCTGAGCCACCAAGCCTGGCTGACATAATTTTTAGAGATTTCATATGATTGATTACTGTGTTGTCCTACTTCGCTGAGTTATAGCCTCCTTAGAAAGTTCTACTCTGTGCAGGGAACAATTTTTTATCATGGACACAATTGATTACTATGCAATTTCTGATCCTTTCTGTAAGCAGTGTATCAGAATTTGGCTAGAATCATGATTCAACTATATATATTTAGAGACAGAATCTTGTTCTGTGGCCCAGGCTGGATGGAGTACAGTGGTTTGATTACAGCTCACCCTAGCCTCAAACTCCTGTTCTTAAGCGATCCTCCCACCTCAGCCTCTCAGGTAGCTAGGACTACAGGCGTGCAACACCATACCCAGATAATTTTTTTAATATTTGTTTTTTTGTAGAGCTGGGCCCTCGCTATGTTCCCCAGGCTGGTCTGGAACTCCAGGTCTCAAGTGATCCTTCCACCTCAGCCTTCCAAAAAGCGCTGGGATTACAGGCATGAGCCATTTTGCCCAGCCCTACGATATTTTTTCTTTGGAAAACTTAATGCAGTTTATATCATAAGAACTTCTGGTTCCTCTATTTCAGAAACAAAATATAACATTATGAACAGGTGGGACAAGTCAAGAGCCAGGCTGACCTGGCTCCAGTTATTTGTAAATTTCCAGCTATTTCAGTACAGCCAAAGACTGTACTTTAAGGAATCACCACACTGTTTTCCACAGAGGCTGTACTAGTTTACACTCCCACCAACAGTATAGAAGTGTACCCTTTTCACCACATCCTCTCCAGCATCTGTTGTTTTTTAAGTTATTGATGATGGCCATCCTGACTGGAGTTAGGTGGTATCTCAGTGTGGTTTTAATTTGCATTTCTTTGATGACTAGTGAGGATGAGCATTTAAAAAATCGACCTTCCATATGACCCTGCAATCCCCCTACTGGCAATATACTTGGAGGAACTCAAATCACTCTATGGAAAAGATACCTGTACATGCATGTTTACTGCAGCATTATTCACAATAGCAAAAACATGGAACCAACCGTGCTGCCCATCGAAAGAGGACTAGATAAAAGGAAATGTGGTACATATACATGAAGGAATATTACACCACCATAAAAAAGGTCAAAATTATGAACTTCACAGCAACTTGGACAGAGTTAGAACCTGTAATACTGAGTGATCTATCACAGAAACAAAGAACTGAGTATCACATGTTCTCACTCATAAGCAGACCTGGAACAATTATCATATACTGTATGAAGGGGATTGGCAATGGGAGAAACTGCCAGGGGAGGGAGGAAAGTGCCGGGGAAGGGGGCACACCTCATCAACAAGGGTACCTGCATAATAAACAATTGTATACCTAACCCTGAATTGTACCCCACATCTTTAAAATAAAAAAATTTTTAAAAAGATAAATGGAAAGTCAGAGCAACTGTATTGTGTGAAGGCTGCTGGCTTTTCTCTCTTGCACGTTCACCATGACAGGGACACTCCTGCCAGGTCCTCCCAGGGCCCAGGGGAGTCCATTCCTGTTCCTACAACAACCATCACAGAGCAGCTGCTGTGGGAGATAAAGCCATTGCCACCAATAATCAGAGGCGCTCCCCGCTCCTGCCAAATATGGCTCCTGGGCTTCCTCCTTAGCGGGCATCCCTTTGCCCTCTCTGGGTGGAATTTCACGTCAGCTTCCCTGCTGACGTATGGTCGCTATCCCAGACCCTAACAGCCCCCTTTCCATTTCTTACATCTCCAGACTCCCCTCTGTCACTGAAACAACAAAGCAGAATGGCACAACAGCCTCTGGGGACTGGCCTTCGGGGACTGTTTCCATGGAGACACAAGGACAGGGAAGCCTTCTTGGTGGTCCTGGGAACAGCCCTCCTCACTCCCACTCACGTTCCTTGGCTAGGGCCCAGCCACAAGGCCGTGCCCAACCACAAAGGAGGCTGGAAATTGTGACCAAGTTTCTCCCAAGAATAAGAGGAAACCGGCTTGAGGAGCAGATAGCCAGTCTCCACCATGCTTTCCTAATGCTTTTCACCTTATTTTACTTTAATAAACTCCTCGTGAGAAAACTTGATTTAAGGTTCTTCTGTGTTTAGTGTAAAAAGGAGGGAGCTTACAAGGCCCAAAAGAGAAACCAGTAGCCAGGTATGGTAGCACACACCTGTAGTCCCAGCTACTTGGGAGGCTGAGCAGGAGGATCACTTGAGGCCAGGAGTTCGAAAGCAGCCTGAGCAATATAGTGAGATCCCCATCTCATTTTTTTTAAAAAATTGTTTTTAAAAATGAGAGACAGAAAGTGACTCAACTCTTTGTCACCTGAATGTCCAGTAAGCTGGAATGTTGAGGCAAAGATTATAATAATGATCCTGTTTGTCCAGGACTTTATAGTGCAATAGTCCCAGTCTATCCCTGTCCAAGTCTATCCCTGTCCCAGTCTGCAGAAGGCTCAGCAAACCTCTCTCCCCACCACAGGCCCACTCCACCCTGCAGCAGGCAGCAGAGTGTGGATCTGGTCTGAAGTTTTTCTTGCTGCCCTAAGCCTTGTGAATAGCACTGGGCCCGACCCAGGTGCTCAGCATTGCCAGCTTCTCCCTGGGATTGGGCCCTGCTGCTGTCTTCTTGTCTGAGAATCCATGCCTACTTCAGAACCTTGTGTCTAACCCCATGAAGTTGCCTTAACTTGACCCCGGCCTGGAGAGGCCTATTGCTGGGCCCCACCCACTAGACATGGATGATAACGCACGTTGAACCAAAGTGTTTTGGAACCTGGAGGTCCTGGCTGCTGCTTCATCTTGAATGGGGTTAGCCTGGCTCTTAACTTTCCCCATCCTGTTTACCTCTTGAACGTTCCACCCCTGGGAGCCTTAGCACTTCAGAGCTGACTCCATGTAAACGCTGGCCTGGAGGTATGACTCTTCTCTTGGTCGGGGCCAGGGGCCTGGGCTGAGGACTGAGCATCTCTTTCCTAGAATCATGGGTGGCAGTAAAGGCAAGGGTGCTGGCAGAGCCAAGAGTCATGCAGAATGTGCTGGTGAAAGCTGTTTACGTGGGTCTCCAAGCAGAGGAGTGGAAGACAGGTTCTGAGGGCCTTTGAGGAGACGGCCTGGGAGAAGAGAGGAGGGAAGGGGCAGATTCTAGTCCAGGCGGGGCTGCCTGGAGACCCTCACAGTGACCGGGCCGTGGGTGGGGATCTGGGTGCATCTAGAGACTGGGAATGCAGTGGTTTCCCAGAGCTGCGCTATCCTCATCACACTGTAGAGCTCTGTGCGGGGATGTGGTTGTTGTCTTTTGTTGGCAAAGAGCATTGGGAGGGCACTCATCGACAAGCTGTCTGGGCTTCTGGAACTTGGATTCGGTGGTTTCCGTGTTCCTTTTCATTTAACGCCAAAATATCTGGCTGCTCCAATTTAGTTTCGGCTTAACAAAGCTAGACATACATCCGGATCCACTTTTATCTGCTTGACATAAATGTGTGTGTGTGTGTGTGTGTGTGTGTGTGTTTTAGCTCTAACTCTGGGAGGGCTCCCCCTTGACTGGTGTGAACAGGGCAGGAGCACCAGATCTTGAGGTAGTGGAATCTGAGTCAGCCACTGCCAGGTGTGGCTCTGAACATTGTCACTGGAAGCTCAGGGTCCAGTCTCATTCTAGCCCTCCAACATTTTTTTTTTTTGAGTCAGGATCTTACTCTTCTGCTCAAACTGGAGTGCAGTGGCATACTCATGGCTCACCATGGCCTCAACCTCCTGAACTAAGGGAATCCTCCCACCCCAGCCTCCCAAGTAGCTGGGACTACAGGCACGCACCACCATACCCAGCTAGTTTTTTAAATTTTTTGTAGAGACAAGGTCTCACTATGCTGCCCGGGCTGGTATCAAACTCCTGGGCTCAAGCAATTCTCCTGTCTCAGCCTCCTAAAGGGCTGGGATTACAGGCGTGAGTTACTGTGCTCAGTATTTTTCCAATAATTAAACCAGTTTTGCGTAGATTATCTTTGCAACTAAGAACCTAACCAAGGGAGTTGGCCACACATTCCTGGCAATTGTAGGTCTTTGGGAACCCCCACGTGAGTAGTAGTAACACCTGGATGGTGATGTATGAAGACATTTCCTGTGGAGATGCCAAAGATGTCTGTTTGGTGACATCTGATGGATTCTCAGGGTTGGTCGTTTTAACTAGTGGCCATGAGAAAAAGGAGGTCTGACGTCTTTCTATGTAAGTTCTTCAATTCTTTTACAAGTGCTTTTGCTTGACTGGTTTTCTGTAGCCAAATATCAGACAGGTGCTCTATTGTATCAAGACACCTAGGATGCACAGGCATAGTGGCTCACACCTGGAGTCCCAGCATTGGATAGCTTGAGGCCAGGAGTCCAAGATAAGCCTGGACAAAATAGTGAGACCCCTGTCTCTGCCAGAAGAAAAAGAAGAAGAAGAGGGGGAGGAGCAAGAGGAAGACAGAAAGAAAAGAAGGAAAAAAAGACAAGACACCTACCAAGGGCCTCATCTCCTTACCTTGTGTGTTCACCCAGGGTGGCCGTCCACAGCAGCCCTGCTTCCCTGTTCTCATGAGAAGAGCCAACAGGAGACTGAACGCCAGTCCCACCCTGCCTTCTTCCTTCATCTTCTGGCTTCTCCCACCATGTGTCTCTGAGATGTTCCTGGATCATGTGACAGACCAATACTTTGAGAAGAACCCTCTGGGGCCCTGGCTCCTACTTGAAGCTGAGTAAGGGGCTTAAGTGACTTGGCTCCTCTGGGTGGCAACATTCGTGTGAAAATTGCCCCCTAGGGAAAGATAGGTTGGGTTGAATCAGACACTGGCACAAGCCACATCCATTTCCTGGATCCCCTAAACACAATTGGTAATTTTTATCTAATTATTGATTAACCCCCCGTGATACCTGCCTAGTGTCCCCACCCCACTCAAAACCATGATGATCACAGACCCATACAGAGAACTATGGATCCCAAGACTGCCTGGGTCTCAGCCCTAAGCTCACTGACCAGCTCTGGGCCAGGCTGTTTCTCAGCAAGGCATTCTAGTTCAACATGCAGGTGACTCAGCACTGACTCCTGTGTGCTCTCAGTGTTTACTGAGCATTTACTATGTGCCAGGCACTTTGAGAGGCACCAGGGCCACAAAGATAGCTGCTATCGATGGGGTTCACAGAGGCATCACGGACCATTTTAGCACAGTTTGGTGAATGCAGTGCTGGAGGTAAGCCAGGAGCTAGAACCAGAGGAGGGGCGCAGCCCAGTTCTTGTGGTTGGGTCTCTGCCATACTGGCCTGGACAGCATGCCTGGCCTCATGAGCTTCCCAGTACCCTGGTCCCTCTAGACCCAGGGTTGTCTCTAAACCTAGTGCAAAAGCTAGGCAGGGCCACCCCACACCCCGGATGCCAGGCTTTCCCAGGGCAGCACCCTCCTGGGCCTTTGAAGATGGCACACTCCTAGACTCACCAGCAGAGACACCTGTCTACACTGGGCTGTGAGGTTGGTGGCATGTTCCTGTCCCACCGAGTGGGTCTTCCTTCAGCAGAGAGGGTGCCCAGCCTGTCCTGGCAGACATCGGCCTCCAATGTCCAAGAGCACCTTTCCCTGGCCTTGCCACTGTCTACACAGTTTGGACTGGACTCAACTCGATGCATTCTCTGGAACTGTTGAACAGGAAGGTGTTCTCTGAGCTTTCAGGTGTCAGACTGACATTTCATCACCTCAGAGTCTGGGCAGGTGACGTGTTCCTGATCTTAGAGGCCTCATGTGTCCCTGCCTCAGGAAGAAGTAGAGTGTTCACAAACCTCGCGACCCTTGGGTTTTGTATGTGCATTTCCCTCAGATCTCAGTGCTCAGAGAACTGGAAAAACAGAAGCCCCGAAAGCCCACACAAAGCACACAGGCCTGGCGTCCTGTGCGTCCTTCTGCTGACCTGACCTTTCTTCTTCCTGCTGCTCTCCACACACACCCGCAGCTCAGCAGCCCTGAAATCAGGCAGCCTGTGCCTCACTGGGGTGGAGACGAACTGTGCTCAAATGAGGCAGTGGATCGGGGGAAACAGAGCAGGAGTCCTGGGGATCATGCATCTCAGTACAGTTCCACCCCTCGGCACTCACCCAGGGAACAAGAACATATGTCCACACATGCTCATAAAGGCTCACAGCCACTCTGCATAATGGCCCCAAACCGGAAACAATCCACCAGCAGGAAAAGGAATACACAAATCCTAGTATTTCCATGCAATGGTGCATGACTCAGCAATGAACAGGAGTGGACTACCACTACATGCAGCAGCGTGGTGAAACTCGCAGGTGTTGTGCTGAGGGCAAGAATGAGGGCAAGAACATTCCAGTGAAATCCTAGAAAGCGCATCTGTAGTAGCAGAAAGCAGACCAGAGGTGGCCTGAAGCTGGGTGAGGCAGGGACTGCCTGGGCTGGGCAGGAGAGACTTCCTGGGCGTGAGTGATGTTCTGTAACCTGACGGAGGTGCAGTCATACTGGTGTGTACATTTTGCAAAACTGAGCAAACTGTGTACTAGCAGGTGCGTTTTATTGTGTGTAAAGCTGAAAACATTTGAGCTGACTTAGAGAACATACAGATAGGCCAAGTTTCTCACACACTGGAGTTTGTGAAGTGCATCATATTCACAATAAAGATTATTTCATTGAAGGCCATTGTTTCATTTTGCTTTTTAGAGACACTGTCTCACTCTGTTGCCCAGACTGGAGTGCAGTGGTGTGATCATAGCTCACCGCAGCCTCGAACTTCTGGGCTCAAGGGATCCCCCTGTCTCAGCCTCCTGAGTAATTGGGACTACAGGTGTAAGCTACCACATTCAGCTAATTTTTATTTATTTATTTTGTAGAGATGAGATCTTGCTATGTTGCCCAGCCTGGTCTCAAACTCCTGGTCTCAAGCCTTCCTCTGGCCTCAGCCTCCCACAGTGCTGGGATTACAGGCCATTGTAAATGGCTATCATTACCCTCATCTTGCAGATGAGGAATCAAGGCTCAGAATCACTGAGTCGATCCCAGGCTCCTTCTGCTGTGCCTGCCTGGATGACTGGCAGGGCATGCTGGCCACGGGCCACCTGGTGTCAGGAACACAGAGGGCACAGAACAGAGCAAGCATGGAACCAGCCTCTCTTCAGGAAAGGCAGATCCAGCTGAGCTGGGGAAAGGTGTTGGCATGGGAAGACGAAGGTCCTACCTTAGGTAAGGGTTGTTGGGGTTGGGTGAAGCCTCAGTCCTGCCTTGGGGGATGAGCAAGACAGTGTGGGGAGTGTCTCTGAAGCCCCTGGGCTCCCCGCAGTCATGCAAATCAAGTGTTTGTTTCTGGGTCAATTAAGACACTCTTTGTTCCTTTGACCCTTGCTTGGATTTCTGGGCACAACGACAACAAAACGCTGGTCCTGGGGAGGCAGGGCTGTTCCCCCTCTACCTATCTTCAGCCTCTGTGTCATGTCTGGGGCATCTCTTTCATTCATGTATTCAAGGTCTCCAAGGACCAGGAGGAACTGGTATCCAAAGAGAATAATAATATAGCAAAGACTACTTGGAACAACCGTGCTACCACCACTTCCCCATTGCTGTACTTGCAATGGGGGCAGTGCTTTGTGACTCTGGCACAGTCCCTTCTTTCAAGGAGCACAGTCAGGGCCCGGCACGGTGGCTCGTGCCTGTAAGCCCAGCACTTTTGGAGGCTGGGGTGGGAGGATTGTTTGAGCCCAGGAATCCAAGACCAGCCCAGACAACCCAGTGAGACCCCGTCTCTGCAAAAAATAAAAAAGTTAAAAAACATTATTTTTAAAGAGCACACAGTCAAGAAGAGAGATGCAGATGGAATTTCAGCCTGGAGCGGCAAGTGCTGCCCCTGGGGAGATGCGGCTGTGCCTGCCCCTAGGTGGGGCCACCGCCTCTCAGAGGCCCTGACTGCTGCGCTCCTCTCTGGGTTTCTCTGGCAGGGGGTGGTGCTTTCCAGGCCAGGGTCGTCAGGCTGTCTTCTGTCCTGAGAGGCCCTGGCACAAGCGGGCTCTGCCACTGGAGGAGGCATCTGAGGCCATGGCTGCACGCGATGACACTGGCAGGACACCACTGTGGAAGCGTTAGCAATCTGTTCTCTCTACCCCTGTTGCGCTTTCAGTCTGAGGGACTGTTCGCCCTTCCCTCAGGGAGGGGTGTGAGGGGCAGAGGGCAGGAAAAAAGAGAGTCTTCCAAGCTGTGCTTCCAAAAGCTTGGCCCTCAGGGAAGGAGCTAGGGCTCTGGGCATAAACAGGATGTTGGATGTTGAGAGAGAGAGAGAGAAAAAGAGAGAACAAAAGTGAGCTGTTGTTGGTTCCCCAGAGAAAGTGCCCTGGTCTCCAGTCTGGGTGCTTAATCAGAACCAGAGCCTAGATTGGGCGGGGGCCGGTTGTGTGCCCTCTAGCATCATGGAACAGGACTTGTTGGGGGACGTCACCTCCCCACATCATGCTTCCCAGGGTCCTGAGCTTGAATTGCTGCCCTGCCACTTCTAGCAAAGCCCCCCCATCCTCCCCCTTCCCACCTCCCCCTCCACTCTATCCCTTGCTCCTCTGGCCCTTGGGACTTCAGGGCCCTGGCCCGCCCTGCCCTCAGCTGCTCGACTCCCTCCCCACCTGCGGACTTCAAGGACAGTCCTTCCTCCCTCTCTGCTCATTAATTCCGGATCCATGTTGCCTTCCTCCTGAGTTGCAGACGCACCTCCGCACCTCCGAAGTTTCTCTGAACAATCAGCTCGCAAGAGGCAGATTCATGGGAGAAAAGGCCTACGTGTTTATGTTACGTGTATATGCGGGAGCCTTCAGAACGATGACCCAGAGATACAGGGGAAACTACCCATTGTTATGCTTAAGTTCAACAAAGTGTGAACAGTCGTGTAGAAATAGGATTGGACAAAAAGGGTGTGATCTAACATTACTAGACTGAGTAGGGAAACCCAGCAGCAATACCTATCTCTAGATCATACTTGGCCTCTCTGAGCAGCTCCTTCCTTCTGGCTGTGGGGCAGGACCCACTCCAGTCATTTCTTTTTTTCTTTCTTCTCTCTCTCTTTTTTTTTTGAGTTGGAGTTTCACTCTGTTGCCCAGGCTGAAGTGCAAGTGGCATGATCATGGCTCAGGGAAGCCTCAACCTCTTGGGTTCTGGCAGTCCTCCCACCTCAGCCTCCCAAGTAGCTGGAACTACAAGCGTGCACCACCATGCCCAGCTAATTTTTTGATTTTTTTGAAGAGACAAGATCTCTCTCTCTGTGTCCCAGGCTGGTCTCAAACTCCTGGGCTCAAGTAATCCTCCTGCCTTGGCCTCCCAGAGTGCTGGGATTACAGGCATGAGCCACCACACCTGGCTAGGTCATTTCTTGTATGGTCAATTTCTACCCAGAAAAGCAGAAGGAAAGTTAAGAGTCGTATTTTTAAGTTTTACAGCTGGCTTTGGGGAAAGGGGTTCTGGTTTCTCCGGCCCACCTTGGGGAAGGGGGATTGAGGTTTCCATGGCTGGCCTTGTGGAAGAATGGATCTGAGAGACAGGAGAGCAGAAGTCAGAGACAAACGTTGGCGTCCGAGGCCTTCATTTTGGAGCGCTGTTCTCTGACCCCACGCCAGACAGCCTGCTGTGTTCAGGCTGCACCCCCAGCATACACAGTTGCTGATAGGCACTAAATATTTGTTTAGTAAAATCCATCGTTTGAGAAGCAAAGAGTAGGAGCGTGAAGAGCAAGGAAGAGAAGGCTGGAAGCTCAGACACAGCCTCTGCCAGCTTTGGCGAGGGCACCAGCCATGCTGCCCGACGTGCTGCTTCTCTCTCTCTGTGCTGCAGGTAAGGCCGGCCTGGGCCTGGAGGGGAGGGGACACAGGGCCCCAGGGACCGGCCTTGAGGGAAGGCACTTCTCCCCGGTGGGCCCCAGACTTCCAGGTGAGAAACAAAACAGAAACCAATGACTCTTTTCTTTTTTTTTTTTTGAGTTGGAGTCTCACTCTGTCACCCAGACTGGAGTGCAGTGGCCACTCCCACCCACCGCAACCTCGACCTGCTGGGCTCTGGCGATCCTTCTGCCTCAGCCTTCCAAGTAACCGGAATTACAGGCGAGTGCTACCACGCCCAGCTAATTTTTTGATTTATTGTAGAGATGAGGTCTCGCTGCCCGGGCAGGTCTTGAACCCGCGGGCTCAGGCAATCCACTCACCTCAGCCTCCCAAAGGCACGGGATTACAGGCTGAGCCACCGAGCCCGGCTCCAATGACTGTTTTCAACCCTCAGAGAAGGGGTGGGGACAGTCAGGCACCATCTCCTCTGGCTGCAGCCCGGCTGGGCCTCCTGCCCTGTCCCTCCTCAGCTGTCCCTTCCCGTAGCTGTGGACCCAGGGCACAGTACCCTGGCTATCGTTACCCACATCTTGCCCTCATCTTGCTGCCCTGCAGCACCTTCTCACCCATCGTCTTTTAATCCCTAACCCACGAGTGCTCAGAGACTGAGCTCACACTAGCTCACACGAGCTCATAGGCTAGTGAGGACATTCCCTGGGAAGACGGATTCTGTGAAGAAGCCCTCGGGTTGTGTAGAGGGAGAGGCCTGAGGAGGGGCATGGGAGCCGCAGGTCAGGTGGGCAGTTTCTCTGTGGAAGGGAGATGGTGCTGCACACACAGCATGCAAAGAGCTAGGAGACAGCCCGGAAGGGCCCAGGCAGGGCAGAGGGCATGGTGGCACAGGCCCCAGGTCTCATCTTCATGGGCTGTGGGGGGAGTACCTGGGGAGGGTCTTAGAAAGGCCCTCTGGCTGCAGAGTGGGGACACTGGGGGGCGCAGTAGGCATAAGCAAAGTGACCCAGTGGGCTGGGAGAGAGGAAGTGACTTGGGCCAGGGCAGAGAGGATCTGTGTGTGGCTGGATGCCAAGACCTGTGTGTGAGGAGGCAATGACTCAGGGAGCTTGCTGGAGGGGCTGAAGAGGCTGGTGTGTGCTCAGAGCAGGGCGGCTGGGGGTCTCCGTGTGACACTATGGGCCTGGGAGCTGGGTGGGATGCTGGGGGTCATCCTCACTGTGTAGAAGGCCCTGGGACAGCTGGGGTGGCTGGCTCCTGAGATGACTGGGCGGGACCCACTAGATCGTGGGCCACAGCCAGCCATTAAAAAAATTAAACAGAATGCTTTTCCCAGTGACAGGAAGCATCCTTGACTCGAGTGGGTGTGAAAGGGTGTTCTTTTTGGGCAAGTGCCTCCTTAGGCCTCATCCCTGTTGTCTCCCCTGCCGTGGACATTCTTGCCACGCTGTAGCACCCAGTTCTCTGCTTACTTTCTTCTCCTGGGGCGTGTGGTTTGAGGCTGGCTCCTGTGACCTCAGTTCACCAAGGCCCTGGCACTAAGCCCTGAATTCCTCCCTATATTGTTCACAGGCAGGCGGGACTGGCAGAGCAAAGAAGCCCTGGGCCAGCCCACATTTTCTGGGAGTCCCCAAGGGGAGAAAGGGAAAGAGGAAGGGGGGGAAGGAAGGAAGGAAGGAAGGAGAGAGAGAGGGAGGAAAAGAGGGAGGGAAGGAAGGGGAGAAGGAGGAAGGAAGAAGGGGGGGACAGAGGGAGAGAAGGAGAGAGGGAGGGAAGGAAGGAAGGGGGGATAGAGAGAGAAGGGAGGGAGGGATGGAAAGAAGGAAGGAAGGAGGGAGGAAAGGAGGGAGGGGAGGGAGAGAGGAAAGAAGAGAAGGAAGGAGGGAGGGAGGGAGACAGGGAGAGAGGGAAGGCAGGCTGAGGTCCTGGGGCTTGGGGCGAGTTCCTGGGAACAGTGTGATTTCCTCATCAGCTCCTTCCCTCCTTTTCAGCATGTTGAGCCCTCGTGAAGTGCCTGGCACTGAGCTGGGCGCTGGGAATATGAGGATGAATAAGACTTGTTCTTTGCTCCCAAATTGCCTAGACCAGGCAAGGGAGACAGACAAGCAAAACCTTTCTTTCCCCGAGAGCTTTCAAGAAAATTCTGATGCTGATCCCAGTGACGGAGATTCAGATCCTTGCTCTAGGGTGGCCTGGGCATCGGTGTATTTGGAAAGCCCCCTCCCTAGGTGATTCTCAGGCAGCCTTGGTTCTGAGCCCCGATGTTCAGGGAGTGCCCTGCTGTGACGAAGGGCTTGGAGCCAGGAGCCCACCCAGGGCTGTTTATTTTTCTTTCGGATTCAGGGGGTACATGTGCAGGCTTGTTATGATATATTGTGTGGTGGCGACGTTTGAGCACTCGTTGAACTCGTCCCCCAAATAATGAACATGGTCCCCAACCCCCTCCCTCACCATTCAGGCGTCCCCAGTGTCTTTTGCTCCCATCCTGTGTCCATGTGTGCCCAGTGTTTAGCGCCCACTTATACGTGAGTATATGCGGTATTTGGTTTTCTGTTTCTGTGTTAATTCACTCAGCATAATGGCCTCCTGCTGCAACCGTGTTGCTGCAAAGGACAGGATTTCCCTCTTTTACATGGCTGCATAGTATTCCATGGTACATACGATCCCGTCCACTGTTGAGGGGCACCTGGCTTGAGTTCAGGTCTTTGCTATTATAAATAGTGCTTGGACAGACATATGAGTGCAGATGCCTTTTTGGTAGAATGATTTATGCTTTAAATCATTTAAACCCAGTAATGGAATTGCTGGGTCAAATGGTAAATTTATTTTTAGTTCTTTAGAAATTTCAACTTCTTTCCACAGGGGCTGAACCAGTTTACATTCCCATCAACAGCGTATGAGCGTTTCTTTTTCTTTGCAATCTCATCAACAACTGTTGCTTTTTTACTTATTAATAATAGCCATTCTTTTTTTTATTTTTATTTTTTGAGTAGGGGTGTTACTCAGGTGCCCAGGCACAATCATGGCTCACTGCGGTCTTGATCTCCTGGGCTCAGGGGATCCTCCTGCCTCAACTTCCTGAGCAGCTGGGCCTGCAGGTGTGTGCCACCACACCCACCAATAATAGCCATTCTGACTCCACCCAGGGTTGTTGACTCCCAGCTCTGTCCCCTTCCCACTGGGTGACCTTGGCCACGCCACTTAATTCTCTGTGACTTGGTTTCTTTATTTGTAAAACAGAGTTATATCTTGGGAAATTGCTGGAAGGCCTCAGTGAGTTAATGGCGTGACCTGTTGTTCTCAAGCACTAACCAAGATTACTGCATCTAGGAAGGGCATCTAGGAAGGGCTCCAGCCCAGGATAGGACAGAAGCTGAGGTTCTAGCTGGGCAGAGGGACAGGGGGGAGATGAGAAATCGGAAGACTAGGAGATTAAGAGAGCCGGTGGAGGCAGCCAGCCTTTCTAGGCCAGGAGTGCAGCTTGTGCAGAGGCTGGGCGGAAGATCTGGGTGTAAGGGGTGGGCCTGCAGTGAGGGGTGCAGTGGCAGGGAGGAGGCTGGAGCACCCATCAGCATGTGGGGGAGGTCCCTCCCGCTCTAGCCCTGCAGCTGGCGAGCAGCGACAGGACCCTGCATCGTGTGGAGGAGGAGCTGAGCTGGCAGGACGCCCGCCACCACTGCCGGGCGTACTACACGGACCTCGCGGACCTGCACCTGCCCACCCTGCCCACCCTCTACTTCCTCCTGACGGGCACCCAGGCCTGGATGGGCCTCTTCTTCAACGCAAGCACTTCCGGCCTGCAGTGGTCCAGTGGCTCCTCCTTCAAGGCCCTGGAGTGGAGCTGGCCGCTGCCCAGTTTCGGGGTGGGCATCTGCGCCACTCTGTACACATCCATCCTCTCCATCCCCAGCATGGGGGCTGCCTCCTGCTCGGCCCAGAAGCCCTTCTTCTGCTACTATGGTGTGTTCCTGCTCATATTCTGGGCCTGTCTTTCCAAGGTTGCTTTTCAAGAGCAAAAGTAAGAGCGAGAGCAAGGGCGGGGGGGTGGAGAGAGAGAGAGAGAATGAGGAAGGGAGAGAGAGACAGAGAGAAAAATGGAGAGAGAGAGACAGAGAGACAGAGAGGGAGAGGGAAGGAGGGGCACAGAAGGATAGAGAATGTCACATCCACAACTGCTCTTCCAGGGCCTTGACATGTACGTGGTGGCTGCCTAGGTTTGATGCTGGGCTCCCAAGGGAGTACAGAGATTCCCGGGGTGGTGAGTGTGCCTGGAGTAGGGAGCCCCCCCAAAGGAAGGACTGTGCACATGGGGCTTTCCCCACTCTTTCCACGGTCTTAGAACTCCACCAAGACCTGTCCCGACCCCACTCACCTCTCTCCAGCTCTGCGCCTCCACTGTCCCTCTCCTGGGTCTGCCCTGGCCCCTACTGAGTGAGCTTTTGAAAATGTAGCTCAGATCACTTTCCTGAAGCAGATGGGGCAGCTGGTCCCCATCCTTCTGGTGAACACCCAGAAGGCCTCACTCCCTGCCCCTCTCCCAGCCACACTGACTTCCTTTTGCCCCTTCCCACCTCAGAACCTTTGCCCTTGCTCTGCCCAGGCGACTCTTCTCTGCCTTTACAAGGTGGCTTCTTCCCACATTCTCCTCAAGAGCAAGGACTCCGCTTGTCTCGTTTCTGTTTTCCCAGGTGTAGAAATGTGTGTAGAAATGTGTCCCGGGTGTAGAAATGCTTGCAATAGGCGCTCAATGTACGCTTCTCGAATCAACATAGAGCCTGTCTACCCCCGAGCAGACCCCCCTGGCATCAAGTGGGCAGCGCCTGTCGCCTGCAGAGGACCCTGGGCAGCCCTGCCCCACCCCATAACTTGTGATCTGTTTCTGTCTTCCAGACCCCGACATTGGGCACCTCATCTCCTGGGAGCTCCCTCCCAGCCCGACCACCTCTCCAAAGCCAGGTACGTACCTGCTCCCTCTCCCCTTCCTGGGAATTCAGCTCATTTCACCTGGGACTCATCTACCTGGATCAGGTAGCAGGGTCACTGCTCCAGGTCCTGCTGTCCCCCTACCCCTGCCTGGCTGTCTGGAGAGATCCCAGGCTCGGCTGCCCCCAGCCTGAAATCCATGGAGAGGATCGATGTCCTCATTATTTTTGCTCAGGGCCACATCAGAGAGTGGCACCAGAGAGTGGACTCTTGCCTGCAGCCTGGTGCCCCTCCACGAATGGGGGCGGGCAGCATCTCTTCACAGCCCAGCCATCTTGGGAGGGGGATTTTCTTTTTTCTTTTGAACTCTAGGCTCCTTTATTCCATAATCCCATTTTTAAAGATTATTATTATTTCAATAGCTTTGGGGGACACAAATTGCCTTTGGTCTGGGCTTAGAGCACCCACCACCCTCACCTGTGCACATCGTACCCGACAGGTGATTTTTTTGTCCCACCACCTCTTCTGCATCTCTAGTTTCCATGATACCATTCTGCATGTCTCTGCAGGTCCTTGTTTAGCTCCCACTTGTAAGTGAGAAAATGCGGTGTTTGGTTCTCTATTCCTGAGTTAGTTCACATAGGATGATGTCCTCCAGTTCCATCCAAGTTGCTACAAAAGACATTATTTCATTCTTTTTGATAGCTGGATAGTATTCCATAGTGTATATATACCACATTTTCATTATCCACCAATCAGTTGATGGGCATTTAGGTTGATTCCACATTTTTGCAATTATATAATCACCCTGCTAGATAACGTCCTAATTTGGAAGCTCATTCCATTATTGGTCATCTCTAATGAATGTATTAAACTTAAATCTGTCTTCTTGGCCTACTTCCATACTTTGGAGTAACAGAGAACTAATTTAATTAGTCTACTAACATGCTTCAGCACATCTCGGGCCTCTGCTTGTTCCTTAACAAGTTAAGCTCCTAACAATTACCATCACTGTGTTTTAAAATAGCTTTTTGGTTTTTATGAGGGATAACTGATAAATGACAAACTGCAAATCTTTAAAGAGTTGTGTATACATCTGTGAAGTCATCACCACGATCAAGATAACAAACACATCCATTAGAGAGGAGGATTTTCATCTGAAATATTTCCCCTCTAGATATTACTGCCTTAGTATTTAAAAAAAAAAAAAAAAAAAAAAGCTGGGTGCAGTGGCTCACACCTGTAATCCCAGAACTTTGGGAGGCTGAGGCAGGAGGATTGCTTGAGGTCGGGAGTTTGAAACCACCCTGGTCAACCCCAGATTAAACAAACCAAAACAAAACTTTCTTCTGGGTATAGAGAAATTCTCTGACGAAGGAAATAGCCTCAATCTGCTCTGTGGGGCTGGTCTTCTGCATGGAACAGAATTGTAAATGCGAACGGCATAGGCCTCTGAAGCAGGCCGAAATGCGTTTGACTCCTATCTTGTTGTTCACCACTGTGTGAGTTTGGGCAAGACACCACCTCCCTGGGCCTCCTTTTCCTCATCTGTGCAGTGAGGGACATCTACTTCTCAGGATGACAATGCAAGGCTTTAAAAGCTGACGCTGGCCACATGTGCAGCTCAGGTCTGGCACGTACTAGATGTTTAATAAAGGGCAACTTAGAAAAATCAGTTTAAATAGGGAAAACATTAGGGAAATAGACTGGAGAAAATGCTAGGCAAATCTCAACGGGCTTAGGAGAGCCCTATTTGAATCTGAGGATGCGACTTGGCTCTGCACATGGGCGTTTCCTCCATCCAGGCCTCCAGATCAACACCCAGGTCGAGCCCAAGCCACTTCCACCCTTCCAAATTTCCACTGGTGGAAGTCACACATATGTGGGCTTGTACACTGCACAGGGCAGGATAGGCTGGGCTTGTCTCACTGTGGGAATGGCCCAGAACTGGCCTTGCACAGGGGACAGAGGGAGTGGCTGTGTGAGTCGGACTTTTTGGTCTGAGTCCTGCAGAGAGGCAGGGCCACTGGGGCCTCTGCCTTCTGTCCACCAGGTCTGTCCTTCACCAGGCTGGCCTCTTCTCCCTGGCCCTCCTGCCACGGTGAGCCCGGGAACATCACACCTTTCTCAGTTCCTAGGCCAGGAGCCTCCTGAGAGCCAGAGGGACAGGCACAGCCCCTAGAAATCACAAGCAAGAGTGACTCAGAGCCAGGATTAGTCTGTCTCCCTCGCAGTTTCCCTGCAGACTGTAACTGGTATTTTATTAAGCCCTTTCTGTGTGTGTGTGCTAGGCTAAGCCTTTTTCTTTGGTAGAGTTGGAGTCTCATTTTGTCATCTAGGCTGGAGCAGTGGCACCCTCATGGCTACCGCAGACTCACCTGCTGGGTTTAGATGATCCTTCTGCCTCAGCCTCCCAAGATGCTGGGACTACAGGCGCATACCACCATGCCTGGCTAACTTTTTTATTTATTGTAGAGACAAGATCTCGCCATGTTGCCCAGGCTGGTCTCAAACTCCCAGGCTCAGGCAATCCTCTCGCCTCAGCGTCTCAAAGTGCTGGCATTATAGACGTAAGCCACCGCACTTGGTCCTAAGCCATTTATATATGTACTTTATGTCATCCTGACCGAGGCACTATTATTATCCCTACTGTACAGATGAAGAAATTAAAACTAAACTCATATGGCCCTATAAGTTACAGAAGAGTTCTTAACCCCTGCTTTCCCGACTGTTTCCTTTAGCTGCTGCTAGGTTATCTTATTCATTCTCCCAACCTGTTATTTACTCTGCCTACAGAATTGTGGGGGATTTTGTATTAAAAAGTTTTTTGAGTTGAAGTTTCACTCTGTTGCCCAGGCTGCAGTGCAGTGGTATGATCATAGCTCTCTGCAGCCTCGACCTTCTGGGCTCAGGAGATCCTTCTGCCTCAGCATCCTTAGTAGCTGGGACTACAGGTACATGCCACCACACCTGACCTATTTTTTTCAATTTTTTTAAGAGACGAGGACTCACTGTATTGCCCAGGCTGGTCCCGAACTTTCAGACTCAAGTGATCCTCCTGCCTCAGCTTCCCAAAATGTTGGGATTATAGGCATGACCCACAGTGCCCGGCCAGAATTGTGGTTTGGATCAAACCTAACACTCAAGGACTGGGGACAAGGGCATGGGTCAGACTAGAACTCTGTTCCCAGGGGCGGTGGGTGCTGGACTATCCAGGACCTCAGGCCTGTGACCTCCCCATCTTTGACCACAGCTGAGGTCCAGATTGGTGGCCGGACCTTTGTGCGGTTTGACCGGCGGATGACATGGTCCTCAGCCCTGCTGTACTGCCGCAGCCTCTACACAGACCTGGCCGACCTGCAGGCAGTGACCGATGAGTCAGGCATGGAGGCCCTGACACCCATCACAAGTGATACTGAAGCCTGGATCGGCCTCTACCTCAGCGCCAAGTCTGAGACTCTGAACTGGTCCAGCGACCTGGGTGCCAATATCCCCTCGTGGCTGAAGGTGCCCAAGTTCAGGAGGGGCCTGTGTGCAGGACTTCGCAGATACGTGAGCTACGGCCCCCGTGTTTACTCGGTGAACTGCTCTTCCCCGCATCCCTTCATCTGCTTCTACGGTGCGTGGGAGGCTGCTTGTGCTGGCCTTGGCTGCAGAGGGTGGAACGAGATGGGAAATGAGCCACCGAGGGTAGACCCTGGGAAGCACTTCCAGACTCTGAGGGAACTGAATCCCGGAGCCGGCACCGAGACCCCATGTACTAGGATCTTGTGAGGAAGTTGGATTATTTTAACCCAGGGGATATTTGAGGAGTGGGATGGGCTCCGCCCAGTCGTGGGACACTAGCAACTAGTATCAGACAGATGTTAACCCCGTGTAAGAACCAGGCGGGCAGCATCTCTGAGCCTCTTCGTCATCTGGAAAATACATTTACCGAAATGATGGTGCCCAGCTGATAGGATGGCTCTGAGGGCTGAGTGAGAGGATGTATAGGAGCTCGCAGAAGCCCTGGCGCAGAGTGAGCACCCAGCAGATTATAGTGTTGTCATTGTTCTGGTCACTGCATGCCCAGGAGCCAGCCGTGCACCTGGTTGTTCCGCCTCTTGTGTCTGACATGCCTTCTGAGCACGGCCTCGTTCTGCCTGGCCCTTCCTTCCCTCCCTCCCTCCTTCCTTCCCTTTCTGCTTCCTCCCTCCCTCCTTCCTTCCTTCCTTTCTTCCCTCCCTCCCTCTCTCTTTCTCACCCTCCATCCCTCCTTCCTTCCCTCTTTCTTTCTTTTCCTCCCTCCCTCTCTCTGTTCTTTCTCCCTCCCTTCCGCTCTTCCTCCTCCCTTCCTTCCCTCCTTCTTTCCATCCCTTCCTTTCTTTTGTAACAGTTTTATTGAGATATGATTCACATATCTTAACATTTACCCTTTCAAAGTGTACAACTCAGTGGTTTCTAGTGTGTTCACAAAGTTGTGCAGCCGTCACCACTATATAATTTGTCAGCAGTCATTCCCTCCTCTCCCCTCCCCACCCCTGGCAGCCAGGAATCTGCGGGCTCTGTGGATTTGCCTGGTCTTGGATGTTCCTTTTTGTGTTTGGATTTGCCAAGAATCATGATCCTTATCCGTAAAATAACTTTTCCTCCCCGAGGAGCTGACATGAGGGTCAAAGATGGTAGATGTGACTTGCCCATGGCAGATGTGCAGGAACGCTGTCCCCCTGAGTTGCGGCAGTGGGTGGGAGGCTGGGCCCCCTGAGTTTCTGAAGTGGGAGGCTGGGTCCCCAGAGCCCACTGGGACCTTTCACAGGCTGACAGCCTGTGACTCACCTGTCACTCTGACCCTCTGTCTTTTCTTGCAGACCCCTCCATTGGACACCGGGAGTCAGCAGAGCTACCCCCCCTCGCTCACGAATCCTTCACAGAAGTTTCTCCTGCCCCAGAGGTTCCTTTGGAAACAACTCCCAGGCTAAGAACAGGTGCTTGGAGCCAGTCCTTGGTTGGACCTGGGGTTTTCAGGGCCCAGGGGAGTGGAGAGGGTGCCCCCCTGGGACTTTCTCAGAAGGACCAGTGAGTGCCTGGAAAAGGGCAGAGCCAGTGGGGTGGCAGCCAAAGGCAGTGTGCAGAGGAGGGTTTCCCTACCTCTTGCGCCTCCCCCCTCCCCTGCTGGCCAGCAGGGGTGGGGAAAGGGCTGGGTCACCATCCCCTTCCTTCTCCTTGGATGGGGCCACTGAACCGCAGCTCCAGGGCCAGGTGGCCCAGGAGGGGCCGTGCTGTCTCGGGTGGGATGGAGCGGCCTGGCTGGGAGACAGTGGACAGGGGAAGGCTGCTGAACCCTGCCCTGAGGGGGAGCTGTCAGCCAGGCCTCTGAGGGTCTGAGTCCTGAAAGGGCAGCACCACAGAGGGGCCTGTCAGTGTCCTGGCTGACTGCAGGCCCCTCTGTGGGGAGAGAAGACAAGGGACGGGCTGTTGGTACTCGGTGTGGGGTCGCAGCTGGGAAGGACAGTGACCGATTCTGTCAGCATTTTAAATTCCTGAGACATCTTCCCAGCTATGACCTCATTTTGCTTCCCAAGAGTTCTGAAGCCAATTCCTATAATTGAGGGCAAAATCGCAGTTTTCCTGGTCTCCTTGCAGATTCCTATGTCGCACAAAGGTATTGTTGCCTTTTCTGAGGACATGGAGAAGCCAGGAGACTTGGTTAAGGTTGACAACCCTCATTAATTAATTCACTCATTAAAAGATATTGATGGAGTCTCATGCTATCCCAGGCATGGCCACCGGTCCAGATTCTGGGAACACAAGGAAAGGTCAGGACGCAAAGGTACAAGGAAAGGACGCCGGACAGATCAGGACACAAGGACAAGGCAGGGCCTGTTCTGACGGCGCTCACGCCCAGCTGCGGAAAGGCTGGCGTCACGGCACGGTGGGGACGCTGAGACCGGCAGCTCCCAGTGCCTGTGATCCTCAAGAAGACTTCCCGGAGGAGGTGATTCGCCCTCCGTTGAAGGATGAGGATTTAGCAAGCAGACAGGAGTGGAGGAGGGCGGGCGGGGCGGCAGGTAGGGGACCGCAGCGGGGGAGGCC
>NW_007260283.1:317104-372421 GCF_000164805.1 Carlito syrichta | reverse complement strand
GCCCTGCGCCCCCGCGCCTTCGGCGTCCCTACCGTGGAGCCCCGCTGGTCAGGCCTCTCCGCCCCCAGGAAGTGACCGCGACTCTTCTGGCCTCCGCTTCGAGCCGTGCTGCGACCCCGGGAGACCCGTTACCCAGGGCGGCCTGGCAGCGTCCCCTGGGTCTGCCACATCCGGTCGGGTGCGCCCCTCCCAGGCTCCAGGGGACGCTCCCAGGCACGAAGGCAGCTCCCCGGAGGCATCCGGCTCAGGGGCCCCAGATGCGCCCCAAAGGACAGCTGCGCACGCTGAGCCGCAGCCCAGCACACGCGCCTGGAGACAGCTGGGATCGGGCCGGGGCCCGAAACGGGCGCCTGCCACTCGCTGGGTGTCAGGAAGTCCACCCAGGCCCAACTTTGGGGAGACCAGGCCCGGGCTTCCAGGCAGACCACAGGCCGGGAGTTGAGGGTGGGGTGGGTGGGGGTGGTGGTGCCCTGCCAGTGTCCCACCCCGGCCACATTCCAGCCCACTCCACAGGGCGTCCTGTCTGACTAGAGCCAGTTCACCCTCCCACCCTCCCGGGATAACTCAGGATGGAGCTGAGGGTGAAGTGGGGAGACCTGGGGGAGAAACAATCTATTCTGGCTGTAAGAGCAAGAAACTGACCGCTAAGGGTGGAGTGTTTGCTCTAGGGCTTACTGTGTGGCCTTTCTCGAGTTTCCCGACCTCTTTGAACCTCGCTTCTCTCTCAGTGCCGGGCATTGGGCAATCACTCAATAAATGGCAGTTCTGATCCCTTTAATGTCAATTCACTAGTGAAATGTTTAGTGACTCATCCCTTCTCCCACCCCTCTCATCTTAATAGACGGGGCTGGCCTCGTCATTTTATTAATTATAAATTTTGACAATGATGAATTATCCAGCCTGCAGAATCTCACAGGGCAGCAACCATTTTACATGGCTCTGTATCTCTTCCAGGCCTAGAACAGTGTTTTGCACATGGGTGAGTGATTAAATTCAGTCATTCCCTGAGGATCTGTTCTGAGGAAAGCATTAAACAATGGCTCCAAGATAAGGACTTGCTTCCTGCTACTAACAGGGGCTTGCAGAGACCACAAGGACAGTTTGTAAAGTGCCTCATCAGATGTGTGGCCCTACCGCTGTGGGTGGAAAGGGGTTCGTTCATTCTGCCCTGTGGTAGCTGGAAAAAGTGTGTAATAATGGAGGATTTCATCTGGCAGCAATGACTACAAAGTTCTTCCTGACAAAGCGAACAGCACGAGCAAAGACAGGCAGGTCAAAATGTATGGTTTACTAGGGTGTAACAAGAGTCTGCGGTACTGGGTGCAGATCACATCCTGGGAAAGGGTGTGGCAGAGGACAAGGATACAGAGGGTCACTGGGGCCAGAATCCTAGGGGCTTGATCCTGCAGCCAGTGGCACCATCAGGGATTTTCAGCCAGTGGGCAAAATGCTCAGCTCTGCAGTTTCCGAAAATAAGGTGGTCACAACACAGGACAGTGCTTGTTTAAGGATGCAAATGAAGAAAGCGTGATCAACATTCTCTATGCAAGCCAGTCACAACCAGGGTCAAAGGAAACGTCAAAGCTTAGGAGAATAGATGGGGAGGGGGGTTGTGGTGTGGTGTGGTGTGGTGTGGTGTGTGTGTGAGACAGCGTTGACGGCGGCTGTATTCAGGTGACGAGAACATGCACGTTCCCTCCTGCCTATGTTTCTGAATTTTGCAAATGTGTTTTATTTCCTGAGAGAAACGTGCAGTGCTGCGGGCAAGGAGAGAAGAGGCCGACCGGGAGGAAAGAGGTGGGAGCGTATGTGGGAAAGGATTACTGCACAGGCTGGCAGGAGTGCTGGGGCCTGTGCTGGGGCACGGAGTGAGTGGGGGACACGAGGGAATAGACTTCACGTTGTTCACAAGTGACAGTCATGGAAGAAGTACCAATAAAAATACATTCTTTAAAATGTTCAGCTCTAAGCCGGGCTCGGTGGCTCAGCCCGTAATCCCGCGCCTTTGGGAGGCTGAGGTGAGTGGATTGCCTGAGCCCGCGGGTTCGAGACCCGCCTGGGCAGCGAGACCTCATCTCTACAATAAGTCAAAAAATCAGCTGGGTGTGGTAGCGCATGCCTGTAATTCCGGCTACTCGGAAGGCTGAGGCAGAAGGATCGGCAGAGCCCAGCAGGCGAGGCTGCGGTGGCCGGGAGTGGCCACTGCACTCCAATCAGGGTGACAGAGTGAGACTCAGACTCAAAAAAAAAAAAAAAGTTCAGCTCTGTTTGCTGAATTACAGAAATGCACAGTTTAAAAAGATGTACTTAAAAAATTTATTTTTGTACTTACCAGTGTGGCAAGGATTTGAAAGGGTGATAATGCTGGCAAGAATGTGGGGAAACAGCTGTAGGACTAGGGCAGAAAGAGAGAAGGTGGAAAAGAGTGACCTTGGACGCGGTAGGTGTGGTCACTGGGGCTACCATTCTGGTGTCAGAATTCCTGTCAGTTTTGATATGCACGTGCCCTTTCACACAGAAATTCTTACCTGTGGAGGATCGCTTGAGCTCAAGAGTTCAAGACCGGCTTGGGCAGTATAGTGAGACCCTGTCTCTACTGAAAACACGAACATCGGCCAGGTGTGGTGGCGCACACCTGTTGTCCCAGCTACTTGGGAGGCTGAGGAGGGAGGATTGCCTGAGCTCAGGAGGTCGAGGCTGTGGTGAGCTGTGATTGTGCTACTGTACTCCAGCCTGGGTGACAGAGTGAGACTCCCACTCAAAAAAAAAAAAGAAATTCTACCCTTGGAAATGGATTAAGGACAGTATAAGGTCCTCACATATGAAGGCACCACCACACACAGGGTTGTTGGTTGCGGTTTTGCTTATTGTTCATTGAAAGGTTGGTGAAATAAGTTATGGTACATTCAGTGAAATACCATGCAGCCTTTGAAAAGCCTGGTTGTCTCAAGCCGCCTCACGCCTGGCTGTGTCTGCAGTCATTTTTTCCTCTTCTCCTCTTGTAGCTGTGCCCAGTACAGGGAGTGGCACTGATATGACAGACACAGCTTTACACATTCACATGAACACATTCGAGTATGTGAAGGATATTCCATAGCAAACTGTTCATAGTGGCTGTCTCTGGGTTGAGGAGGGGATAATTTTGCTGAAATATTTGATAATAATATACCACCAAATAAAAGGATTGTTTCCATGTTTGAAAAAATAAAAGGGTATCTGAAGGCACTGACGGGGCTTTGGAGGCTGAACATGACAGCAGGTGAGAGGCAGCAAGAGAGCAGCTGGGGACTCCTGGGATCTCTAGAGGGCCTCAGAGCACACGGCCAGCCCTTCACGGGAGAGGTGGCTGCTGGGGAACAGCCTGGCTTGGTTCGAGGTGTGACCCGTTGATGGAGATGTCGAGGATCCCCGGGTGCCACCGTGGGTGCTCTGTGCAGCTGGCATATATAAGGGCACTGGGCCTCTTGGAGCATAGACGACTGAATGAGAAAAGTTGGCACTTAGGACATGCCTCGTGACATCACCCAAGCCCCACAAATCCTGATGCTGCGGGTGCTTAGTGGTGCGGGAACGCAAGGGCTGGGTGCAAGAGTCTGCGGGAGTGAGTCCAGGACTGGCAGGAACCAAGTGTCACACGCTGATGGCTTCTGTGGTCACTGTGTACACAGCCATGACGGCCCCTGCCTGTCTCAGGCCACCTCACCCCTGGCTGTGTCTGCAGCAACTCTTTCCTCTTCTCCTCCTGTAGCTGTGCCCAGTACAGGGAGTGGCACTGATACGAGAGACACAGGTACTGCTGCTGGGACCCAGGACTTGAGCTCAGAGCCAAAAAGGGGAACATCAGCACCCATGCCAGGTAAATGCTTGTGTTCCCAGGTGCCCACTCCTCCCAGTGGAGCAATTCCATCAGACAGTTGGTCCTTAGCACAGGGGCCTTGGGACCTTTTACAAAATGCAGGCGATAGGTATGGGGAGGAAGACATTGGTTCCAGTCTAAGCCCTGTGACTATGAAAGGGGACCCTGAGAAACCCAGACTTCATTTAAAAATTGTGTATTTATTCTTACATGTTTAAACTTCAGTCATCTTCAAAGTACTCTATTTGATGCAGTACACCTATTGAGATGCTTTTTCCACTGCTTAAAAGTTTCTGAACTCGTCAATTTTGATGCCTTTTAGTGCTTCTGACATTTTTTGTTTCACCTCTTCCACATGAGTAAAACATTTCCTTTGAGAACTTTTTTAATCGGGGAAACAAAAATGTTACTGGAGGCGAGATCAGCTGAATAGGGAGAGGGGGCTCTGGGGTCACGCGGGTTTTGGTCAAAAACTGCTGAACACTCAGCGTGGTGTGGGCAGGTGTGTTGTCATGGTGGAAGACCCAGTCACCTGTTTGCCACATCTCAGGATGTTTCTTCTACAAATTGTGATGCAACCTTCTCAAAACTTCCATGTACAGACTTTGGTTGACGGTTTGATCTGGAGGAAGAAATTCAGTATACTGTAAGGGGTCCACCCTCCAAAAGATAATTCCATTTAAAAAAAAAAATTTCCTTTTGTATTATGAAGGTCTGGAGGTGAGTCTTCCACTCTGTTTCCCCTGTGCGAGAGAGGTATAGTGAAAACCACCCTGATCCAGCACAGGGCTGTTATGAGCACCCAATGAAAGAACCTTATACTTTATAAATGATAGAATGTGGTGCAAATACAGTAATCCTCTGATGAAGCTGTGGTTCCCATAATGATGACGGGTGGCTCATGGCAGAAGGCTGAGCTGATGGAAGGGCTCAGAGATGTTCTTCTGAGCAAAGAGAGGTGAGTAGTTCCAGCATGGTGTGGAGCATAAAAACATAAAAGAAACAAAAAAGACAACACTTGCCTGGGGGCAGCTGGACTTGGGAAGAGCCAGCATGGTCCCCATGCATGGGCTTCTGTCTCTTCCAGCCACTGATTGGTTGGTCCCAATTGTGGCTGAGCACTCTCCTGAACCTCAGTTTCTTTCTTCTTCTCGGAATTCTAAGTTGCCCTGTCATGTCTGTGGTGTCCCCTGGGTACTCCTGACTGCTAGGAAGATGAAGTTTTCAAATGGCAACAGGATGGTTCCCCTGGAACCAGGGAGCACTTTCTTTTTCAGGGCGCTCTTTTGGGATTCTGAAAGCAGATTTTACCATACCTGCTCTGATGGATGCAGAGGAGATGAAAGACGAGTTTTTGAGAGAGGTGAGACTTCTGCCCGCTTCTAATTTTGATCAGCCAGAGGACTTGTCAGTGCAAGGCAATATTATCAAAACCAGTATGTCAAGGGAAAAGCTTTGAGAAATTACCTCATCTGGTCTCTAGTGCTGTCAGTTTGGTGCATGGTGACATGCTGGCTATGTGCCAGAATTTTTTTTTTTTTTTTTTAATCAAGACAGCATAGTTGGAAGGATCTGAGTTTGAGTCCTGGCTCTACATTTGTTCATTGTGTAGCCTTGGACAAGTCACTTAGTCTCTCTGAGGCCCAGTTTCCTCCAGAAATTGGAACGATAATAATGGTACCTCACTCATGAGGTTGATGTTATGATTAAATGACAGATTCCATATAAAGTGCTTAGCAAATTGCCTGACATGTAGTAGTAGGTGCTCAATAAACATTAGCTATTATATTATCAACATTATTGTAGTGTTCTGAATACACATTTGTTCCAGATTTTATTTTCTGGTTCTTTTAAAGTATTATGCCATGGAAATTGTAAGGAGGAAGAATTGTTTCTAAATCCTGAGAGAAAAGCCTCAAGCTGAATTTTGAACATGGTCTAAGGGTACATTTCTCAATTACATCAGATAATCATCACAGGACATCACAGCTAGAGAGAACCGTATAGACCATCTAACCCAAATCATAATTTTACAGAAAACGAAACACTGGCATTTACCTAGTAGCACGATACAGTTTATTCATAGGCCAAATAGTGCCTGAGGCAATTCACCTAGAACTTCACAAAATCAAGTTTTTAGGAAGATCAGTAGTGTATGTGTATATAATGAATATGTTTATTATAAATTTTACTGATACAAAGAATGTATAGCATACAATTTACAAGTTATAATAACTATACAGTACTCTTCATTATAATTTGATAGAGCCAACTAACTGATTCTTACCAAATACTTGTGAGTTTGGAAAACTCCCATGAGCATGTGCATGTGTGCCTGCCTGGAGTGGAGAGAGGGTTGGAGAGCTTTCGATGCATTTTGCAATCGAAAGAAGTATAAGTACAAACGATGCAATTGTGCAGTGGTATTAGACTGGCAAAAGGTCCACTTGTTTCTTTTGGTGAGGGGGAGACAAAAGAATTTGGAGTTCTCTCCTTTGTTTATTCCTTAAAGTCAAATGTAGCATATGTGGTTCTGGCCTGGCCCTTCGGCATCCTTTGAGGGTGTATTCATCGGAGCTTCTGATGCCACAGCCATATACCTTCTGTTTTAAATTGGAGCCAGTGGGGAAACTGTGGTTAAATTGGGGCACTCCATCTTCTGGTCAGCTTTGTTGGGTTGTAAACGAGATGACCACGTTAATAAAGAAAATTCCGACCTCCCAGATTTAAAGAATGAGACTGGTGAAGACTGAGTGTGCACTGTCAGCTTTAGCAGCACTTAAAATTCCAAATAGATGGTAAGGAAACACCTGTAACCAACTTCTCCCAGGTCCAGGAATGGAGCAGAAAACATGTTAACAGACACACATTCATAGTGCTCAGAGCTGGATTTGGACTAGGTTCTTAACCCTGACTCTTCAGAATCCTTTGGCGAGGTTTTTTTTTGTTTTTTGTGTTGGAATCTCACTCTGTCGCCCAGGTTGGAGTGTGGTGGCATGCTCACGGCCACCCCAGCGTCGACCTGCTGAGCTCAGGCAATCCTTCCGCATCAGCCTTCCAAGCGGCTAGAACTACAGGCACGTGCTACCACGCCTGGCTAATTTTTTGATTATTGTAGAGATGAGGTCATGCCAAGTTGCCCGGTCTGGTCTTGAACCCTTGGGCTCAGGCAATCCTTTCGCCTTGGCCTCCCAAAGAGCTGATTACAGGCTTTGAGCCACCACACCCAGCCCTCTGGCAAGGATTAAAACAAACAAACAAACTTGGTCCCAGTCCTTAGAGACAGCCTATGCATTTGTTCCAGGTAGAGCTTGGGAGGCACTCCTACTTTTTTTTTTTTTTAACACTCCAGTGATTCTGATGAACAGTCAATATTCAGAACCATTGATTTAGTCATTTGTTTTAGTCTCCTTTACCATTAAACTTTTTTGGGGAAAGGGGGAACTAAAACAAATGATGTATGTCTTTTCCCACTGATGAAGACGCCAATGGCAAAAGTCAGGCAGCTGAAGAGAGGCTAAAAACATGAAGGGATATGGACAGACATAAAGCGTATGTGGCTGGATGGCTTAGGGTTGCGAGAAGGATGAAGTGGCAAGATAGCTTCAACAGTTTCACTCTTTTGATGTTTCAGATCCAAGAAGTCTTACAGCTTATATTGGGTCATGAAGAATTCAGTCTGAAATGGGTTGGCTTCGAGGTGAACAAAAAGTAGCATGTGTTTATTGATACACAGCATCTTCTCTGGATTTTGAATAAATTTTAGGCTTTTAACTTCTAGCAGAAGAGGATGAGAAAGAACCCAAAATGTGCCAAGAAGCATAGACCTAGAACTAACACAAAAGAAAACCACACATGAACGCCACACCCCAGATTTTACAGAGTGAAATAGTTATGAAGGAGAAGATGGGGGTGTTTGGGACAATAACCTTGAGAATGACAAACGGACTTCTATTTGGAATTTAAAATAAAAAACCTGAACCAAAAAACAGAAATCCTGAAAACAAATCCCATTAACTGGGAATTAAGAGAGAATAGTGGTGGTCTAGGAAGCTAAGTGGGGCCATATTGCCAAATAAACCAGAAGAAGCTTTCTTTGCAGTCATAAGCTACTAAAGAGATTTTAAATTCTCCAAAATGAGGAGCTCAGTAGGTCCCAAGTGTATGTCTCTTTCACCTAGAAACTGGGAAACTCTAAGACACACTGTTCTTAATGTTAAAATCTATTTTCAGAATACAGTTCCTGCACACATCTTCCTTCTTGGTTTTCCCAGGGTCCCAAGCACCCAGACACATGCTAGGAGGCAGCACAGTACAGTAGCAACTTCAGTCTGAAATGTTTAAAGTTAAAGTTTATTTGTATTCTTTGTAGGAATATCAATAAAAGACCTCAAACGTATCTATATCTGTACATGTACAAGAACCGTCAAAAATTATTCACAGAACAAAAATAAATCTTCTTTAGAACAAACCCAGGTAATGAAATGCAGATATGGATCTCACATATGGAACAATCTAAGTGCTACTAGCACAAAAATATGGCTTTAAAAATAAAATAAAATCTTGGGTTTTGTTTTTCTAAGGTGTACTTCTCTTTCTTGAAATAAAAAATAAATTATTTAGAGCTATCATTGTAAAATAGTCATGTGTGTTAACACACTCTTATTAAGGCCCTGGAGATGAAAAACAAAATCAAATTTGGAAGGTAAATTCTTCACAGGTGTGATTCAGACTAATGTGCCGCTGTCTGCTAAAATTAATTTTAATATAACTAGGAAATGTCTAAGCACCAGTCAAAATTTAACCTAATTTACTATTTATTTTAACTTTTCTGAATATGGTCATTATGTCAATTAGTATTTTAATCTTTTGGTGAACTGGGAATTGACATTTTTCCCTTAAAAATTTGGAAATGTCATAAAATGATATTTATATATAAATATGTGCACCCCCACACAGATGATGGAGGTCCCTAAAACACAGGTTCTGTGGAAATCTCTCTTTAATAACAGAGAAATCTGGTTTTAGGTCCCAAACTTAAAAAACTTCCTGGGGTCAAATGAGGGCAGTTGAATGAAAACAACAGAATAGGAAATTAAGATGCATGCTGAAATATGAGTAAAAATTACCACTTTCCTTTCTCTGGATGGCTCACTGTATTTGCCTAGTCTTGCTGCATTGGTTACTCAAACATCTTTAGATTAAGCGATCAGGAACCAAAGCTAGTTCTTTCTGTATCTTCTTAGATCAGTGATATTCAACTTTATTTCTAGGACTCCCCATGGTATCAATAATGATATCTAGGGTTCTTAAGACAACATCAAGCCACATCAATTTCAGGTCACTTTAACTTATATATTCATATAACACATATAGTACATTTTTAAGAAGATAGAATGACTGTCATAAAATTTAACAAATGAAAGCATAAAATCTAAACTCAAGAAAGTCTGGGAATCACTGATCTATGAAATGGATTAACATTCAGAAAAGGAAGCCCCAGGAATTTTTGTTTTGTGTAGGTGTGCATGTATTATCTACAGAAACTGCCTTTCCATGTATCTATGTATATTAAGAGCAGGCAAGGGACATAAACCTTCCTTTTTCCCTGGACCCCTGGGCTACCGAGAAGACTGCTTATGCCCTGGTTCCCTTCTGGATCATGTATCTTCTTCAGGTTCCTCTACTCTTCATAGGATATTTATTCTATCTCATGCAAATTTAATCATTTTTGTCCTTCCTAAACTCAAGAGCATTCATAACTAGGTAATGACAAGAAGAGAATGCTTCTAGAACTAATAACAATCATTCAAACATGAAAAGAGATTCTCTTTAAAAATTCAACACTCCAACAATTCTTGCTTTTAAGAAAATAGTAAAATTAGTCCTTTAAATTGAAATTTTCTAAAAAACAAAGTATCCCAAATTCTTGGCCCCCAGGTAAGGGTAGGAAGGCAACTGTTTACTGCTGGGGCAAGCAGGGACTTCAGTTCTAGACTTGAGCAAAGGAGGGGTGGGGAGAAGGAAATCCTTCTGGCTTTCCACAGTTCATAGGAGAAGCAGCCTCCAAAGGTGCAGCTCAACAAGCAGTGAAGCTGTGGCAAGGGTTCTGGTGCTGCTGGATGTAGCCAAGTGACAAGTCTGGTCTGGTGTCAAGCATGGGTGGGGTTCAGGGTCACAACGGAGGAGACTGATGGGACTGAAGAGGGTTCAGCCCCATAACTGGCCTTCTCAGGAACTCCAGACTAGATAAACCACAATGGAAGGCCAGGCAGACTCACTTATGGCAGTTTTCTTGCTCTGAGACTTTCAAAAACAAACTCTGCTCCCAAGCTGGTATACCACAGTGAAAGCCAGGGGTCGACAGAGCCACAGACCCATGAACAAAGGCTCTGTAGGACTGTACTTCTAAAGTCAAGTTCATTCTCAAGGGCATGTAGTTAATGCTTTAATGGTCTTCGACAGGAAATCTTACTTCTTTCACTGCTTAACACCATCACAGAGAAAAGTGAAAGTGGATCCAGTCAGAGAAAGAAAGTGCTGACCAACTTGATACTAAATGGAAAAAGTAAAAAGCGACAGCAGCGTGATGACCTCATCTCCCCACAGACTGTCCCTTACCCACAGACTGCCCTGGACCTGAGCAGGACCTTGGTGACAATGCTTAGAACACAATATGTGCTCAAGTGCTCGTTAGACTACCAGTTACAGCCTCTTCTCTGATGTGGCTTTTATTGCAGAGGCTCAGGGAATATGATGATCTGATGGAAATGTAACTCTTTTGCTGCTTCAGCTCAGATAACTTATTGCTCCAGTAATATAAAAGGGGGACCATGAAGCCCTTGTCTTGACTCCTACCAGCACTATCCTTGCTCATGGCCAAGTCTGCTGGCAGACAAGCACTTCACCTGAATTCCAAATTCCACTCCACGCTAGCCTATCCTGCACCTCACAATGTGGTGATATGTGGAGGGAGGTGGAGTATAAGGCGTGGCTCTTTTAATCTACCTGCCTCCCTTCAACCATGCACCTCCTCCCAGCAAAACAGAGGTGTGTAGCTATTTGAACTGAGGAAAAGCCAATTAAGCAACATCTTCATAAAAATTATCAGTCATTGCTGCCTTCTTCCATACTTAAAATATATCTTTCAGAATAAGTTCTATAGATTCCAGAATTCTGTAGAACTCAGAAAAATATCTGGATAGGAGTAGGCTCACAGGATAATCTAAAATGTAACATCTGGCAACAACTCCGAACTTTTAGTTTACTTCTAATGCTCTTATTATTTTTACTCTGTTCTCTTCGTTCAACATAGTCGAGGGTTGCACAACCAGTCCAAATGTTTTAGGCATTTAATCTTCCAGTATAGACAGCCCTCTTAGGTGCTTCCACATACTAACAAGAAACACATTTTATTTTCTGTGGCTCCTCTCAGCCCCCAATATAGGTAATTTTATCAGTCCTCTGGAGTCTGTAACCAACACATAAGAGCTTCCAAACCTCAATGCAAGACATCACCCACGTTACATACTTAAGGCCACTGAAATGGACAATTCTTTTACCAGGTTTTCTATGGCACATTCAAAGGCTCTTACAAAGAATGAATTAAACATGGCTAGAGCTGAGAATAGCCACAAACAAAATCTATGTTTACATCCCCCTACCATAAGAAAAGACTCTACTTCAGAATCAGTAACCTCTTTTTCCTAATAAAATAAGAGATTTTGACCACTGTGTGCCCTCAGCTTGGAGGGAAGATGTAAGAATTTGCAAAATAACTACGGAAGTCAAGAAAACACCCAAGGGCCAAAAGAGCTGGGCATAAAGTCTGCAGGTCAGATAAGCACAATGAGAAGCTCCTATTTCAGATCTCTGTAGGCAGAAAAAGGGACTGTTATGCAGGAAACTGTTTAAACGGTTATGGGTTATGTGGCCATGGTGAGGCTGCTGAAATGTAAGATCCAACACCAAGGTCCACCTGAGAGAGGACAGAGCTCAGAAGGCTGGGACGCAAGCCTGGGACTCAGGGAAGGAAGGCTCGGAGTCTGGGCTTCACTCAAGAGGGCACTGTCATGTCCTTACAAGGCTATTAGGAGAAGTACTCACTCCATGCATAGAGCTCCCTCAGCGTTTTTTCTCCTCCTCCTCTCTTCCTTTTAAAAAAATTCTTTAAAGTTTATAAATTAAAATAACAACTTATTTGAGAAACAATGTTGCTTTCTCAATATAAAATCTTGCTTAAAGAGATTCAGGACCCTTTTAACATTACATCTGACAGCATAGAAGGCATGAACGTTTTCTATGTGTGCAGTTATATGTACATATGTGTGAATATATATGTATACATATTTGTATATATAATGTCTGTTTAACATGTAACATTCCATACTTCTAGTAATCAAGATTGCATTCAAGATGACATTACACGCTTCTGGAAAAAAAGGAAATAAATTAGTTTCCATGACTTGCTCTGTCCTATAATAATAAGGCTATGGATGGTGAATGTTAAAACGGGGTCATTGCCAGATCTACCAAGAGCATGGGAATGACAATTTGAAGGGGCCATCCTGACACTTTCAGTTTTCTTTTTAACAAGAGTAATCATCACTTTTAAGAAAGTGATGTTTCAGATTTGGATTTCCTTTCCAAATTTTACTGAGAGGATCAGAAGAAGAAGCAATTTAAAAGTTAAGTACGGAGATAAAATTACCCTGTCCACAGAATTGCTAGTACAATGGATAAAATCTTTATCCCAACAAAAAGTATAACTTAATAAGTAGGGAAAAATTTTTAATAGGAAGTATTCAGAGATTCCAGCTATGTAGGGTTAGCCCTTTTCTGTGCAGAAGAAAGGGTATGTATCCAATGGCTTATGGACAGAGTATCTGAATATCCTCTCCATGGGAGTAATCCATGTTAGAGATGATGGCTCCCACCCCACCATGGTAGGAAAGGCAGTGGGCGTGTGGAGGTGGAGGTGGAGATGGATTAGACATAAATATTTGTAGTTTTGTAAACTCTAAAGAGGAAAAGGAACACCCTTTATTATAATTGGGGGTTCAAAAAAAGCCCCCTATCTAAAACAGAAAATTCTCATCCGCTGTAGACAGAGGAAATAAACATACTGACAGGAGTACAGAAGTCACTCCTAAAGTCCAGTTTTGATACAACAGCTTTGATCTGTGTCTTCCAACAGTGAATCTCCAAAACAGATGAGCTGTCCAACCAGAAACAGTCTTGGTTATCAGTGGAATAAATTGTTTTATATGGATCTTGGTATCTGCATGTTTTCCTAAAGGACAAGGGGCCACAGCGGGGTTTTTAAACTAGTAGATGAATCCCTGAAAAATTCATTCCGACAATGTCCTATTGCACTCCATGTGCTTCTAACAGATAGACACTTGGTCTCTACCTACTGGACTCACAGGCTCATTTCTCACTCACACATAGTTCCTACATTTCCTCCTCTAACAACCGTAGTGCTTTCAACAAGAGGAAAACAATAATAAAAATAGCAATAATCAAAAAGGTAATCTACATTATTAACTTCCTTTTGGTATATTACAGTGGTGTTTTCTGTACATGGCCCAGAACTAAGTTCCCTATGTACATAGAGACGTGGGGGAAGCATCGACCTTGGAAGTCGTTGCCTTATGCCCTGAAAGACAAGGTTCCTTTCTTCATTCAAGAGTCTCACCAAATTGCCACTGGGAGCAGCAACATTCTGTAACCTGGAGAGGTGGAGAGAGGGCTGGGGACAGAAGAGTGGTCAGTTTCCTTCTGTCTCCTTCCACAGTATGTCTCTACACAAGGTCCATCAGCAGCTGCTGTTTTTAAATTCACCATTCTCCGTGATGGAAAGCTTGGTGGGGTTGGTGGGCGAGATGCCATTGCGGACCTGCATGCTGTACCGCTCCTTCACTTGGGTCAGCGCACTCATCAGTCTGGTGTTGGCTGAATCCAGGGACACGATCCGCTTTTCCTACAACACACCAAACATGGCTTTATTCAGGCTCCATGCAGGAAGTCACACTCTTTCTCACTGAATGACTAGCCCAATGCCTTCACTCTAGCAGTAGTATGCATGGTGCTTTCCAGACAAATGGAACGTCTCTGCCTCTTTCTGTACACTGGTCGGGGTCAGCTTTCCCTGAGCCCGGTGGTCTCCACTTATTTTCTCTCTCTTTTCCTTTCAGCATGGCACAACTTGTTATTAATAATCTCTTGGGACATTAGGTCATCATATAAAATGACATCAAGTGTTACTTCTGACTGCAGCAGAGATATCAAGCTGCCTTATGCACTAAGTGCTTTTGGTCAAAACTGAAACACAGAAATTAGGTGGCAGAGAAAGAAGCACCAGAAGTTTCATTTCACAGAGGAGAAGTGCATGTGATCTATGGGTTCTTAGCCCCAAAAGAGGGCATATCAGTCACATTTGGAAAGAATTCACATTGTGCTCAAAATTAAAACAATAATACATGGTGACAGTTGGAGTCACCAACAAGGTGAGGATGCAACAGCAAGAGGGGAAAAAGCAGCCAAAAAGCTCAGACCAAGAAGTTATTTGAATATGGGGAGGAGATGTGGCTGGAAGGGGTGCCATAAACACAACACATGAGAACAGACAGAGAGCACGGGCTCCAAACCCATTCCAGCTCAGAGGGACTCCAGGAAGGCTGTCCAATCAGGAGATTGCTTTCATTTTACTTTTGAGTGTCTGAAAAAAAATGCTTTAGAGCCAATATTTTGGGAACCAAGCGTTGGTGAATATATACAGAAGAAAACTAAGAAGGAGCCAAAAAAAAAAAAAAAAAAGAAACAAAGAAAGAAAAGAAAAAAGACAATCTAACTAAAGGAAAGCAAGACCATCTAAATCAAAAAAGTCCCATCAAAACACTATCAGTCTCACAAAGATTAAGAGAGGCACCCTAAACCCAGCATCAGCAACTTGGTAAATCATTCCAGCACATTTCAAACTTGAAGTCTGTATTTTTCAGAAAACAAGTTAATGTGGAGAAGGACAGTCTCTGCTTAGGCTATGAAATTAAAAAAGAAAAAAAAAAAAAAGCACATGAGGAACAACCCCACAGCCAAAATTAGCTTTCCTGCCCTGGGAGTTCCAAATCTACCCAGTGAAAGGCACAGAGTGACAATCACTGCTCTGGGACATCTAGGTAAACCTGACACACTCATAGGATTGAGTAAGGATTCCTGTTAATCTCCAACTTTCAGGTGTGGGGGGCAGAATCTGCATGGCAGATTAGGAAACCCTAATGCGTGCTTGTTAAAGGAAAATCCTCCTTTCTCTGAGGAAGAATTTATGCAGTAAGACACACAAAATCAGCATTATTAACTAGCTACTAATCTAGTATAGGATGCTTTTTTGGCAGGGGAAGATGTCTGCAAAGATTAATTGATAATTTCTTGAACAATTAAAGAAGAAAAGGTATTTCAGAATTGGAATACATTATATGGCCCTAATACTAAAGAAAGCAGAATTCTCCAGCATTCACCCAAGAAAATCAGTCATTATAAAAAATTATTAGATTCTTAAAGGGTCAAAAGAAGGTTAAGAATGATTATAATTACTTACTGTCTACAAAGGTAACAACTGAAGCCAAGCAACCACTCCACTAAACAGTCCAAGGCGACCACATAGAGAAATTCCCTTTGTTAATTTCCCGTACTGCCAACCTCTCAAAATAAAACAAAAAGTAAAGGAAAAAAATCAAATAGGGACTTTTGAGAGTCAAGTTTAGATGGCAAAAGATGCTGTGACATTTCAATTCCGCCTGGATTGGAAGGAAAGCAATCGAGTCCAAGTCTGACAGGAAGGATTCCAATGTGGGAGTGGCAGGAGCTGGAATGTGTAGGAGGCTGGTGCATGGGGCTAGGGCTGGGGACTCTCAGCTAGAGAACGGATGGGGTTACTTGCCTGTTTGAATAATCTCATCTCCATTTATGACCTGTAATTTAACACAGCGGAGATATCACTTGCAACAGTAACTAGGCAGTGCTTTGCTTCTTCTAGGAGGAAGCCCTTTTCTGTTCTCCACCTGAGTCACATGGAGAGATCCAGGGAGCCACAGTGTCTCCTCATGCTTGGGGGTGAAAGGCAGCACATGCCCTGGTCTCGTACTTAGGAGTGATTCCTTAATACCATCACTAGGAGCCTCATGTCCAGGCTACAAGGTCCAGGACGGGTGCTCTGCCACACACCAGGGGAGCACCCATTCTTCTGCAGCTCCAGTTAGAAAGTGGCTGACACAGGCCTGTGCCTAATGGCATAAAATGATTCAAGAAGAGGGAGAGGTTGAATTCAGGGACAAGCTCTACCTTGCGAGCACAGGGCTATCAAGTGAGAGGAAAGCCAGCTCACTAGGTACCCGGCTTTAGGGTTTTGAGAAGTGTGGGGTTCAATTCTAGTATGAGGACGGCAACTATATTCATTTCAGAAATATTTTTTACTCCCAGTGTCACCAAGACACATATCAGGGACATAAAGTATGGGTTACCTCTCTGGGAAGCTTTCACCCCCAAACATGCCTTCATTCTAGTAAGTGATACCAGAAGGGTGTCAATCATTGCTCTGCTCCACCAATCATGTAAGAGGTAAGATTTATCCTTACAAAACAAAGGCTCTGTTATCAGAAGTCATTCATTACAAAGGATGCCAAAGGATGTTCAAAGCCTTTTGCTATAAAATTTTAATGGACCAGTAAGCTAACAGCTGGAATTAAGAAACCTTCCTTTTAAGGACACTATATAATTTTAAAAAAACGATCTTTGGGTTTTATGATCTGTGCTATGCATGGTGCAGTGGTTTTCAAAATGTAATCTAGTATTCTTTAGGGATCTACAATGGGTCTCTGGTAGAATGATTATATACCAATGTCTATGTTTGAGTAGGTAATTTACTATATTTAATCAACCCCAGTATGATCTGATTCATTACTTGAGAGTAGTCAGTAGAAGAATTTGGATATTGATCTATGAAAGATCTTTGGTACCATCAAAACAGTTCAAGGAATCAAACCATTTGAAAACCATTGCTTTGAAGTATGAACCCCAAATATTAACTAGCTTAGCTAGACCACAAGTCTGACGCTGATGCTTCGAGGATAATATCTCTCCCATCACTGCACATGACACCCTTCTGGTTAACTTATTTCCCAGAGCTTTTGAGCCTGGATAAAGCAGATTCCCTCCCTGGCTTTCACCTCCTATGCCTATTACTTCTGCTTTGTCTCCAGTCACCTTGCCCTACATAAAAATAAGCGGTGGGATGGAAATCTTCAGGAGCCAATGGTGAGGCTGTCCTGTCAGTCAACATGCAGAGCTATGACTGTGGCACACTCAAACTTCCTCTGCTGAAGACTGACAGCTTTAAACCAGATGAAAGTATTGAAAAGGTCTTTTTTAAATCTCATTAGTACTAAAATCTCTCCTGGTGTGGTTATTAATAGAACTCTCCATGCTTTATATTTTTATACTAAAATTCCAGAAGTGAAAATTTATCATCATTGGTTTTCTCAACTCATTTTCTGTCTTTACACAGGCTATTTCTCTTAAGGCTCTGTCTTTACACAGGCTATTTCTCTTAAGGCTCCAGGATGGATTATTATTATTATTATTATTTTGAGTTGGAGTCTCACTCTATCGCCCTCTGTCGCCCAGGCTGGAGTGCAGTGGCACACTCACAGCCACCTGCTAGGCTCAGGATATCCTTCTGCCTCAGCCTTCCAAGTAGCTGGAACTACAGGTGCACGCTATCGTGCCCGGCTAATTTTTAATTTTATTGTAGAGATGAGGTCTCGGCAAGTTGCCCAGGCTGGTCTCGAACCGGCGGGCTCAGGCAATCAACTTGCCTCAGCCTCCCAAAGTGCTGGGATTACAGGATGAGCCACAGAGTCTAGCCTAGGATGAATTTTTATAGTACGTGTATGCATTACCCTTCCCTCACTTACCCTTGGGGACACCCAGAAAGATCTTCTAAAGTGGACCAAGTAAGACAATTACAGTAGACCTTGCTTCTGATTCTTAGTAGGTCTAAATAGCCAGGAACTATAGAGTTTAAGAGTCCAAAATATTTTGGGGAACTATGCTAATGACAGCATCACGACTCACACTTGCCTTTCAAGTCTGGTGTGTTTAAGGGAGTATAAGGGCAATGAAGAATCCTTTCTACGACTATAATGGAAAGCCTCACTTCCAATTCCTTTAAAAATTAAACTACCATCCTACGATAAATCTGTAAGCAAACTAAACTGTTATAAATGCATATTTAAGAATTCTAGAGTCTCTAACATATACTGACTTCTGGCTGATACGCAGAGAAGGGAGTAAGTAGATCACCTATGCATAAAGTCCTTGCTCTCATTTTTATTTCACAGCTTAGGGACTGATAGGGTATTTAAAGTTGAAAAATGCAAACCTGGCTAGGTTGTCTTCAGGGAGGCGATACATTCCAGTGGCTAGATCAGCCACTGTCAAAACTGTACCTGCTTTTTGTAATTTGTTTCATTCTAAGAAATACAACCATTCTTTGGATTGATAAGATGAAAAGGAGTTAGAAATATTTCATGCCTCCTGGATTTTGCTTTGAACATTGACATGTCCCTGTGTGGTGCTCATGGCAGCCATCATCCCAGTGAGGTCACAGGTGTAACCTATAGTGAACAGAAGCCTACGTTCTGATTTCATCAGCCTTTTAATTTTCTTTAAGTTTTATCAAAAGAGGCTCTCTAAACATAGCACCAACAAAGAAGAACAGCCAAGCACATCCAAGCAGCAATGCCAAATACTGAACCAAAAGAATGGCAAGGAAAGGTATCTTCTCATAGGCTTGTCTTTCCCGTGCAATTCCATGACTGTCAGGGATAGAGGTTGATGGTAGTGGATGCGACTGACAAAACCATGAACTGCACAGCCAAGCAATTGTCAGTGGAGGTCACAAGCCAGACACATGCAATGCACTTTTCACAATTACCCCCTTAGACAATACTCTCCTTTCCATAAGGAAAGAAGCAAACCCTGTCATGCACTAGGTTGAGATTTGTCAAGCAACTGCACTAAGCATGCTAATACTTTGCTGGTAAACAGACTTCTCACCAGTGAAAGAAAGAAAAGTAATGGAGGTCACACAGACACTCATTTAATCTTCAAAAGGTAATGCTGAGAACTTTTCAATGACCCATTTTCCTTGGCATTTGTAAGGATGGAAGTCAGGATATAAGAGTAATTATAAACAAGGGCATTCTACTAGACTCAAAGCCTGCTTACCTGTGCATCAATTATTTTCTGCTTTGCATCAATGACTGCTTGCATCTCAGCATGGTCCTTCTTCAGTTCCTCTTCCACAGCCATTAGCCTAGGACGTGGCAGGAAGGAGACATTTCAAAGAGAGGGCTAGCTAGAAACGAGAAACTGAAGACTCATTACATTTCAATAATTCCACTCCTTGCCAATAAAAGACCAGCAATCATCTTCTTTCTTCTCTCTGCCTTGGAAGAAGACATCCAAGGTTGATTTCTACCTGCACCTGGATCCCACGCATTTTCACCTCCTTTGGAAAGTCCCTCCATAAATATTGCCTCCCACTCCTCTGGCAGATCCCCTCCTCAGCATAACTTACTTCATCTTAAAACAGCAAACCAACCAACAGAAACCAGACAACTCTCTCTTTTTTTTTTTTTTTGAGTTGGAGTCTCACTCTGTCGCCCAGACTGGAGTGCAGTGGCTGCTCCTGGCCACCGCAGCCTCGACCTGCTGGGCTCTGGCGATCCTTTCGCCTCAGCCTTCCAAGTAGCTGGAACTACAGGCACGGGCTACTACACCTGGTTAATTTTTTGATTTATTGTAGAGATGAGGCAACCCTCTCTTAATCTCAGGTTATCCCAGAACCACTGCCCTATCTTTCTCTTCTCTTGTAGAGCTAAGTTTCTTCAAAGAATACTCCACACTTAGTTGGTCTAGTTTTCTTCTTGTCCACCATTCATATCTCAACCACCAGAGCTTAACTTTGAGACTCTAATAGTTCTCAGTAACACTGTCAATTAAACCCACACTAAAAAAAACCACAAAACTTTCTGTCATCCATTTACTTGGTTTGTCCACAGCATTTGACAACATTGAGGCATCATGGTTAATAGTGTGGAATCTAGAGTCTCAATGACTGGTTTCAAATTCTGGTGTACTACTATGTGACCTTGTACAAGTGACTTAATGAATCTGTTGCCTGCTTGCTTATTTGTAAAATGAGAATAATATAATGCCTATGTAGAGGGTGTGATAAAGATTAAACATATGAGTATTTATTATGTGCTTAGAAAAGTGCCACAACGAATGCCACATAAGTGTTTGGTAAAGTTGACCCCTTTCTTGTTTTCCTTTGGCCTCTATGGCACTCTCTCTCAGTCCTCTGGTCTTAAAGGTATCCAATATCTTTTTCAAGTTTCTGGACTTGTTCTGAAAGATTAAATTAGTTTTGGGCACTGAATACTTACTTTTTACAAACCTGGTTCTCCTCTAAGACTTCTCAAGTGAGTCACTAAGTTTTCATTTCTCCTAATTGCTATGGTTAGAGAAAAACAGACCACATTTATCTTTATAGGAAGTGCCCCTAGATCACATATTTAGGATATTTTAAGAGATACAGTCAGTTATCACATTTGTACAGAGTACCAGAGTCTACACGGGCATGAAAGTGCCTTTTGCAGTCAGTCCTTCAAGCTTCTTTGGTCCTCTCCCCACTTCCTTGTACCCCTGCCCAGCCCACATCTACCACCTGGCAGTCCTCTAACCTGCTGATGATGCTTTTCATCTGGCTGTCTTTCTCTTCCTGCTGCCTGCGCAGCCGCTCCTCACTGTCCTCCAGCCGAGCCTTGTACTCCAGCAGCAGCTTCTGCATCTGCTGTTCCTGTACCAGCAGCCGGCGCTCATATTCCTCCAGCCGCCGGCTGGACACCCGCAAGCGCTCCTTCAGTTTAGTGATTTCTTGTTCATACTAGAGCGGAGGAGACAGAGAGAGGAAACTAGAGCTTCTTTAGTGTTAGAAATGTGTGATTTCCTTTTTCACAAGATAAACCCTAGGCAGCGCAGGGAGAATCCATCCAAGTTGTCCCTATGCTGTGGCTGATGTTCTTGAAGATTCACAACCAGCATAAATGTGGATGGAGCTTTGTCCTCTTTCCTAAAATTACACTTTACATCTTGGCATTCCATGTACTTATGTATCTCTCTACACTAAGCTACCACTGCTGCAAACCACATCCAATCTGTGATGGCATGGAATGGGAGGAGGAAAAAACAGATGAAACTTACAAGGCTGACAAATCACGTATGCCAAAGCCAGGTGTCTACAACAAAAAACACTTTCAGTATCATCATCTGTGTTGTAGGATTTCTATCTTGGCTCATCAGACTGTTATTTCTTTGTTCTACTAGGATCAGTCCTTTAAGAGAATAAGCAACATTTCTATAATGTTAAGCCACTAAGTGAATACACAGAATTTTACAGCAGAAGTTATTGCAGTTTCCTCCCTAATTATAAAAGTACAAAAGATTCAGGTTGCAAGTACTAAACAAAGGCTTACATGTTCTCCAGAGCAAATTAATATTGACTCTTGGCCTATTTCCATGATGTGACTCAGTTGCCCAATTTGGTATAGCTGGCCGGAACATATATGTCTGTGTTCTCACCAAAAAACTTGACATAAATTCAGTAATTAATTAGTTACATGGTCTTTTCCTGTACTGTAGTTGCTGTGGGTCTGAGCACATAAGAGCATCAAATTCTTTCTTTTTTTTTTTTGAGTTGAAGTCTCACTCTGTCATCCAGACTGGAGTGCAGTGGCATGCTCCCAGACACTACAGCCTCGACCTGCTGAGCTCTGGCAATCCTTCCACCTCAGCCTTCCAAGTAGCCGGAACTACAGGTGTGCGCTAAGGAATATCAAATTCTCTAGGTGAAGTGAGAAGCCTAAACTTTCATTTTATTCCCTCCTAGCCTCAGGGAGTAAGAAAAAGCCTAAGTTATCTTATGGATGGTTTCCTTGTATTTATTAGTAATTAATAAGTCTATATGATGCTTTGCAAAATGCAATTTATTTAACATAATATTATTTCATTTAATTGACAACTAGACAACTAGCTACTGTTTACCCAACATCATGGTCTAAAACTATGCTTGTTATTCCAGAATGTCAAAGATGAGAGCTTTTAAGACAGTTTTGAGAGGTATACTACATTAATAAGCATAGTTAAAAGTGAATTGTCTTATTATAATTAAATATGATAATGCTATTCATGATGTCAAGGTTCTTGTTTGATAATCCCTTTTTCCCCATGTCAACTTAAAAAAATATTCAAAAATAAAGTCTTTTTAAGCTATTCAAGCTGGCTTGGTGGCTCAGCCTGCAATCCCGCGCTTTGGGAGGCTGAGGTGAGTGGACTGTCTGAGGCTGTGGGTTCGAGACCTGCCCGAGCAACTCAGCGAGACCTCATCTCTACAATAAATCAAAAAATTAGCTGGGTGTGGTAGCGCATGCCTGTAGTTCCAGCTACTTGGAAGGCTGAGGCAGAAGGATTGCTGGAGCCCAGCAGGTCGAGGCTGCGGTGGCCAGGAGCATGCCACTACACTCCAGTCTGGGTGACAGAGTCAGACTCCAACTCAAAAAAAAAAAAAAAAAAGCTATTCAAGACCAGGAGCGATGGTTCAAGCCTATAATTCCAGTACTTTGGGAGGCTGAGGCGAGAGAACTGCCTAGGACCAGGGGTTCGAGACCAGCCTGGGCAACTTGGCGAGACCTTGTCTCTGCAACAAATAAAAACAAGACAAGGATACCCACTCTCACCCCTTCTGTTCAATATAGTATTAGAAGTCCTGGCTAGAGCAATAAGAAAAGAGAAGGAGATCAGGTGTATCCAAATAGGAAAAGAGGAAATCAAGTTATCTCTCTTTGCAGACGACATGATTACATACCTTGAAAACCCAAGAGAATCTGTCAAAAACCTCCTTGCACTGATAAAGGACTTTGGCAAAGTCTCAGGGTATAAAATAAATGTGCAAAAGACAATTGCATTTCTTTACACCAATAATAAACAAACAGAAACCCAAATAAAAAGCACAATCCCATTCACAATAGCCACACACAAAAAAATGAAATACCTTGGCATCTTCCTAACCAGAGATGTGAAAGATCTTTACAATGAAAATTACAAAACACTGCTCAAAGAAATCAAAGATGACACAAACAAGTGGAAAAATATTCCATGCTCACGGATTGGAAGAATCAACATTGTGAAGATGTCCATCTTACCTAAGGCAATCTACAAATTTAATGCAATACCCATCAAATTACCAGTAACATTCTTCTCAGATCTAGAAAAAACAATACAGGAATTCATATGGAAACACAAACGACCAAGAATAGCCAGAACAATCCTCAGCAAAAAAAACAAAGCAGGAGGTATTACACTACCAGACTTTAAACTTTACTATAAAGCTACAATAATCAAAACAGCCTGGTATTGGTACAAGAACAGACATATACACCAATGGAATAGAATTGAGATTCCAGAAGCAAAACCTCAATGTCTCAACCAATTCATCTTTGACAAAGCCTCTACCACCCACCACTGGGTAGAGGAGAACCTATTCAGTAAATGATGCTGGGAAAACTGGCTGACCACATGCAGAAGATTGAAACAGGACCCCTATCTATCCCCATGCACAAAGGTTAACTCCAAATGGATCAGAGACCTAAATGTAAAACCTCAAACCATAAGAACCTTAGAAAAGGAAGGAAATACCCTCATGGAAATTGGAACTGGCATCCAATTCCTGAGCAAAACGGAGTGCCCAGGCCATAAGAGATAAGATAGACAAGTGGGACCTCATTAAACTGACAAGCTTCTGCAAAGCCAAAGAAACCATCAAGAGAGCAGGAAGACAATCCACAGACTGGGAAAAAGTATTTGCCAACTCCATGTCTGACAAAGGCCTAACATCAACAATCTACAAGGAACTCAAACATGCTGAAAAGAAAAAAACAAACAACCCCATTACAAAGTGGGCAAAAGATATGAACAGACACTTCTCAGAAGACACGAGTGGCCAACAGATACATAAAGAAATGTTCAACCTCACTAGTCATCAAGGAGATGCAAATTAAAACTACACTGAGATACCACCTAACTCCAGTCAGAATGGCCATTATCAATAACTTAAAAAATAACAGATGGTGGAGAGGATGTGGTGAATAGGGAATACTTCTACACTGTTGGTGGGAGTGTAAACTAGTACAGCCTCTGTGGAAATTAGTGTGACGATTCCTAAAAGCTCTAAAAATCAACCTTCCATATGACCCCGCAATCCCCCTATTGGGAGTATACCCTGAAGAACTCAAATCACTCTATAAAAAAGATACCTGCACACGTATGTTTACCGCAGCATTGTTCACAATAGCAAGATCATGGAACCAACCATGCTGTCCATCAAGAGGACTGGATTAAAAAAATGTGGTACATATACACAATGGGATATTACAAGCCATAAAAAAGAACAAAATCATGAATTTCGCAGCAACCTGGATGGAATTAGAGTTTATAATACTGAGTGATCTCTCACAGAAATAAAGATCTGAGCATCATATGTTCTCACTCGTAAGTGGACCTTGAACAACTACCATAATACTATAAGAAAAGGATTAACAGTGGCGGGAAACTATGATGGTGGGACAGGGAGGGGAAGGGAGGTGGGATTAACGGTAGGCAATATCTGCCTGGGGAAAGGGGGGCACACCTCCTCAACAAGGGTACCAGCACAATGAATATTTGTATACCTAGCCCTTAACTCCACAACTTTAAAATAAAAAATATATATCAAAAATAATAAATAAATAAATAAATAAATAAAAATTAGCTGGACGTGGTGGCATGCGCCTGTAGTTCCGGCTACTTGGAAGGTTGAGGTGGAAGGATAGCTGGAGCCCAGCAGATCGAGGCTGCAGTGGCCAGGAGCATGCCAATGCACTCCAGTATGGGCAACAGAGTGTGACTCCAACTCAAAAAAAAAAAAAAAAGAATTATGTATATAGCTAGGCATTCTTTATCCAGAAAAGGCAAAACACATAAACAACAAAAAAAACCACCCCCCAAAAAATTGTTACCAAATTAAAGTCTCACTCTACACTCATTTTTGTCCTTGAGAAAGACTCAATCAGTTTACAGAAACACTACATATTTACCTACAATGACTAGAAATGAACAGCAGAGTACCTTCTAGATTAACATCTACATAAATAAATTATGGCTAACTTCCCACCAGCAAGATGGACATTTTCCACATATAATCTCACACACACACACACACACACACACAGGCCTATTTTACACTGACATGTACATGATGGTTAGCATATGAGTTGGAGGTGAAGATGGGGTGGGGGGAGACTGTGTTCTTAGCTGTATAACCCTTTAGTGGTCTATCGCTTTGGGGGTCATACGTCCATAAAGTCTGCCTAGGTTCTACCTTCTCAGCGTGCTTGGTGTCATCTGGGTGTTGCTCAGTTTCTTCCACATCCTCTTCATATTGCCCATTGTTCAGAACCCAGGCTGCTGTCCTCTCCACTGGGGACATGGTGGCAGAGTCCACAGGTGACTGAACCTGCATCAGAAATAGCTGTTAGCATTTTCCAAAATAGATCACCCACTCGTTATGATTCTCAAAGAGAGCTATTCTTGGAAGACATAACTGTGATCTCTCAGTTTTCTAACAAATGGTCTCTGCTTTAAGTAATATTTTATTAATGACAAGGCTGGGTGGTGAAAGAGAACACAATTTGCATAAGCATAAACTATTCTGAATAAAAATCTGTATACATCACATCCAAGAACCATCCTTTTTCTCCCTCTAAAGAAAACCAAGGCCTAAAAATTGTTAATTTGCCTAGAGGTCCAAATGCTGGTTGGTATCAAATTACCTACTAAAATTAAAATAAAGTTTAAAAAATTTAAAAAAATAAGATGATGACAGAATGAGAAAAAGAAAACATAATTTGATGGATGAAACATATGTTTAATCCAGAGATGATCAGAAACAAAAAAAGTGATTACTGCTAAACAAACTCGCAAGGTGTCCATTTATATATCAGAATGCCAGATACCTAGTTTTCATATGAATCATTTAGAGAAAGATAAGGGAAAGTGATATTGGTTATCTTTGCAGAAGACACACTGACTTCTTGATGGGTTCAGACTGCTCAGGAGTCCATATTTTGGATCCTAAAGTTTCTTGAATATAAGATCAAAACAATGAACACTGGATAGTCTACCCACATTAGGGCAGTTAGATAAACTGTCCTTTTCCAATACAGACGTACAGTGTTAAGAATTCTGGTCTTGAATTGCAACTGTGTAACTTAATAAAAATCACTTTATCTCTTAAGTACTATTTTCCTAATATACTGAATAGGGACATTACCACCATCACCACTACCTATCCAGACTATCACATAGGAAGCCATGAGGATTAAATAAGATAATGCATGTGAACGTTCCTGGGAACTTTCAGAGTGCTGGAAAGAGATTAGATGTCGGTCACTACTATATGTTTCAAAAAGAGGCAATGGATATTATAGTTCATATTAGGCTACTGAACATCAGTGCTTTCTTCATAAACAATGGTGAAAATACACAACACATTATTCCCCCCCTGTCTTCGGGTGGGGGGGTGGTAGTGGAGGGAGGAGCAAGAGAAGGAAGAAAATTTGTTATGTGAGTTTGGCTTTTATGATTAAAATGGGTGGATTTGTATTTTGAGGACCAATACTCCATAATTTCAAAATTAAAGGGAATTTTTCTCTCCCATGCAGAGATATCTTTTTAAGATACCTTAAGAATCTTTATATTACCCTGGAATAGAACACAGTTAAACTTTAAATATATATTTTAAAATAAGGAGTATTTTTGATGACCTTGAGCGAGTTATAAAGACTAGATTTTAGAAAATGGTTGCAGAGACTATAAAAGATTATCAGACATGTGCTGGGAGAGACTTTAAAATTTATATATGCAAAAGTAATATAAAGGTATTTCTGAAAAGTCTGAAGAATAACCTGGTTTAGCTGATTTACAGATTATAGATATATTTAAATAAAAATGGCTTCATGCTTCAGGATGGATGTGTGGAGTTTATAACAATAGACACACACACATGCACACAATCAATTGTGAATGAACTTTTAGAAATTTCTTCTATAAAGCCATTTTCACGACTGGATCAAGAAACAAGTAAACACATCTTAAACTTCAGCAACCCTTATTAAAAGTCTATCTCTATTTTCACCATGGTATGCAGGTATGTTTCTTATACTTTATTTTTGTATTACTTTCATTATTTTTGCCACATCCATCTTATCACTGATATATTTACTAACTTTTAAAACAATCTTTTTAAGTTATCTAAGCCTTTGTGCTAAGCAGTATCAGTAAAATCATGAGTTTGCTATGTTTGTATATTTTTATATTAATAGCTATACATTTTACATATATTCTTCTAATTATTAAAATATTACATGAGTAATTAAATAAATATTCTCTATACACTTAAATAATTTTGACTATCATACTCTTGGAACTATTGACCTATAGGATATAGTATTACCTATTAAAGGAAGATAACTATACACATCAAATGTTCTAAGAAAAAAATGAGATCACATGAAAGTACTCTGTAAACTGCAAAGGTCTTTATACACACTACAGTTCTCCCCCTACTGGACTTCAGGAGCAGAGCATAATAAATTGCTTTTGTACTGGTAAAGAAAAATAGCACCAAGGGGTTTAGGTTTTTACTTGATATATTTGTATCTGGAAGGCAAATTAATATACCAGTGAGTCTTTTTTTTTTTTTTTTTTTTTTTGAGTTGGAGTCTCACTCTGTCACCCAGACTGGAGTGCAGTGGCCGCTCCTGGCCACTACGGCCTCGACCTGCTGGGCTCCAGCGATCCTTCCGCCTCAGCCTTCCGAGTAGCCGGAATTACAGGCGTGCACTACCACGCCCGGCTGATATTTTGATTTATTGTAGAGATGAGGTCTCGCTGCCCAGGCGGATCTCGAACCCGCGGGCTCAGGCAATCCACTCACCTCAGCCTCCCAAAGGCGCGGGATTACAGGCTGAGCCACCGAGCCCGGCTACCAGTGAGTCTTTAAAAATTAATAGAAAGTCAATAATTAAAGGAGACAAATGCCTTTTTTTAGTTTGATACTCTTATCACATTAGCACAGAGGGTGGGGCAGCTGCTTTATTGTTAAACCAGGATTTTTCCATTCAGTAGTTACTAAAACTAATAACGACTTTACTATTTGAAATGTATTACTTCAAGGCAGCTAATTCACTAGTGTTCTGGTTTATACAGGTAACAAGATGTTGTTTGAATAAACTTTCTGTTCCTGTGACTTGTGATGGGTACTATTTACCAAGTGCTAATAAATGTACTGCAAACTAATGGTATTCCTATGAACACATGAAGAAGAGATCTTAACTCCTAAAAGCATATCAAACAACAACAATAAAAGACACCTTGGTATAATCTAGGCTTTATTAAGTGAGAAGCTGTAAAAACAAGGGTTGGTTTATTCCACTGGTGATGGTGGAACAGTATCTTCAGAAGGACTAATAAAATAGCCAGTGAATTACAAGAAACTATACAATGGGAACTGGGCATTGTGAATCTATTCCTATTTTACTGGTTGAATCTTATTTTCAGCCACTTCCTAATATATCTTAGCACTTTGTCTGGCATACAGTAGGCGATCAAAATGACAAAATAAATACAACTGACAGATCAATCCTAACTTATTCCTTCTATATGTGATAAAGCATTTATAAAATTAGAAAATAATATTGAATAAAAATGTAGTTATTGTGCTAGACTGGAAGAAAAGAGGTCATTTTTGTTTCAAAAGTATTTTTTGTTGTAATATGTTCTTCATATGAAAAAACTGTCTTTTATTTATTTATTTGGTCTTATGTGTGCTGGTCTTATTTCCCAATTAGATTGCCAGTCTAATGATATCATATCCTGCCTTAAATGATGGTAAGTAGTTAAACGCCAAAAGATGCTCAATAAAACATTATTCATTTATTATTCTGGCTTCTCTTTAGAATTCACTACTAAAATATAATTTATTACTAATAAAAGAATATTCTATGCGTTTATTCTAATCTTCTGGAAGTGCATCAAAGTCTTTTTTTCCCATGACTTCTCGATCTCCTTTATAAGCTGGGTAAAAATTATTATAGCAAAAATTATTATCTCTTGTTTACAATAAAAAAATTGAAGAAAAAGACTAGCAAGTGGTTCAGATTCCATCTTCCTTAACAACAGCCTTAGGAAGACAATTTATATTCACTGACTTTTAACAGGATCATCAAAAGACAAAAACAAAAAAAAGGAGTAGGAATTCCCATCAGGAATATCTTCCTTCTGAGATAAAGCTATATATAGGGTTTTCCTGGAAGAAAAAAAACGCTTTAGGGCAAAAGATCTGATACAGCAGTTTCACTGATACTACAATTAGTCATAGCCTATGCTGAGAACAGGCCAGTTCTCTGTTTCTTGCTAATATTTACTAGATAGAAACTAGATTTGTTGGCTTCATCTTCTTCATAGTCTGAAATAGTCAGGTTCCCATAAATAAATAACACTTCCATCAACACCAAATAAAGGGCTGAGTAAATTTATAAGAGTTCTTCAAAAGATTGGTTAGGAGAAGTTTCAACAAATCCAAATGGGAAAACTGCAGTATCATACTGACAGGCCTGTTAAGTACCTAGTTTATAGATTTGAGGGGTTCATATACAGGTTTGTTACCTGGGTATACTGAGGGTGAGGTTTAGACTTGTATGAGCCTGTCACCCAAGTGGTGAAGTGCATGGTACCCAATGGATAGTTTTTCAACCAATACTGCTCTTCATTACTCCTCACTTTAGGAGTGCCCTGCATCTGTTGTTCCCGTCCTTATGCCTGTGTGTACCCAGTATTTAGCTCCTACGTAACTATTTTATTTTATTTTGAGTCTGGAGTGCAGTGGCACGATCACAGTCACAGCAGCCTTGACCTGCTGGGCTCAGGCAGTCCTTCTCCCTTAGCCTTCCAAGTAGCTAGGACTACAGGCATGTGCCAACATGACTGGCTGATTTTTTGGTTTATTGTAGAGATAAGTTTGCTCCATGTTGCCCAGACTGGTCTCAAAATCCTGGGCTCAGGCAATTCTCTTGCCTTGGCCTCCCAAAGTGCTGGGATTATAGGCGTGAGCCACCACACCCAGCAACTATATATTTGAAAAGGCCTCTTCAAATTTGAATTTCTAAGGTTAGGAAGCATGCTCAAACTAAATGACTCATATACTGTAAATATATAAACTCTATATTTGCACAAAGTACACGATATATAAAAAACAAAATAGAAAATGAGAAAAAAGAAATTCAAATAGAGGCCCAAAGGGGTAAAAAATTAAGACAGTTTCCTGAAAAAAACCTTTTTTCTCTGTAAGTTGTTTCACTAGGATTATATTTCCTTCCTACTCATTAGATGGAGAAGACTGAATTTAAGCCGGGTTTGGTGGCTCAGCCTATAATCCTGCGCTTTGGGAGGCTGAGGTGAGTGGATTGCCTGAGCCCGCCAGTTCGAGATCCGCCTGGGTAACTTGGCAAGACCTCATCTCTACAATAAATCAAAAATTAGCCGGGTGTGGTAGCGCGTGCCTGTAGTTCCAGCTACTTGGAAGGCTGAGGTGGAAGGATCGTTGGAGCCCAGCAGGTCGAGGCTGCAGTGGCCGAGAGCGGTCACTGTACTCCAGTCTGGGCAACAGAGTAAGACTCCAACTCAAAAAAAAAAAAAAAGACTGAAGTTAGTTGCACTGCCAACAATGGTTGCTCCTTTGTGCTAAGATACAAATGGAATTTGCATGGGACAAAGCCACTGATAATTACAGCTGCCTACAGAACAATCCCCACAAAGAAATCTTCCAGTTTTGGGGAGAGAAGAATTCCCCAACACAATTTGCAATTAAAATATGTAAAGGAATTTGCCTTAAAAATGTGCTGATTATATAGAACTTCAGAGGCTCCAGGGGAGTGAGATGTAAGAAACGGAAGATACGGAATAAAAAAACAAACAACATAAGTTAAAAAGAATGAGCCATCTGGGTAGAAAGAGCCAGTGTAGAAAAAACAGAAATTTGAACAATCAAAATAAAGCAATTTATGCTTCAACTGATATGATGATGGCAGTATCAGCAAAGACATAAATAAAGATGAATATTCAAAGTGTGTCCCACTACATGCCAATATAATACTGATATTTCCTGACTCATTAACAGTGGTTGCTGAAAAATTAATTTTTAAATTGGTTGTTTGGGGACAGTATGCATTTTTCAGCTCCCATCCATCCAGGCAGCCTTCTCATTCATAAGCCACAGAAATGTGTACTGTGAGCTTATGTGATAGGTATTATATTTTCCTACAAATAAAATGTTAGACATGACCATTGTTTCCAGATGAGTACATACAAAGTTATCTAATTTACATTTATAAACAGTCAGCCTGAGTCATGGGTCCTGGGAATTGAGCACTAGATGATATAAGAGGAATCAGTAAGTTTAAGAAAATTTTTATTTTCCTTTTCTGTACAGGACTGGTCCTAAGTAAACTTTTGATAAGTAGGAAGAGGGCCCTTTCTCTGTTCTGTCCCTCTCTGCCGATCTGATGTCCTCTACTTCCTACCCTCATGTTGCCCTGAGCCTTTCAGTCGAGTTTTATTTACTTCCATACAGTACTCGATCCCTAAAATTACTTATATTCCCTTTCTCTTCCCCCAAATACTTTAATTCTCTGAAAGTAGTTGATTTCAACTAGAAGCTAGCACAAAAGTAATGTGAGAAAACTAATTCATGATAAGGTGTAAATGAAGGATAGCTTCCTAACACACACAAATTTTATGTTTATATTTATATATAAAAGATACATATTCCTTTTCTTTAAATAAAATACTTATTAAATCAAATGAATTGGTATAATTTTGGAAAATGTAACAAAATAAAAATGAAAAATTTAAGATTGAAGAACAACTTTATTTCTCAGGAAAGGATGGCCAACTAAGCGGTTTAGCCTAGGGAGTCTGCTCCCAGAGTCTGCTTAAGTCAGTCATGCCTTTTATCCCTTCTTCTACTTTTGTATCCGAGGATTCATAAATATTCCAAGTTTTTTAAAACATTAACTGTTAGATAATTAGAAGTAAGGAGCTCTGATTGTAGCTGCAGACTGGAGGCAGAAGCAGCCAAATCAGTAAATGCCTACCTGGAAAAATGCCAAGATATTAAAGAAATACACTGGTATTTTACTGCAGTCTTGTGGCATAAAAGGCTTAATAAAAAAAAAAAACTCAACAAATACAAAGCTTTTTAGGAGAAAAATCTTTTTAGATGAAACATACACACACAGACACACAGACACACACACACACACACACACACACACACACACACACACACACACATGATTATTGGTTTGCTTCAAAGGGCAAAATATTAATTGGTGCCTCCCAATGTAATATGTAAGGATGAAATGATTAAATTCTTGGCAAACATTTTATTTGTCAAGAAGAAAGTTTAGAAATCTTTTCATATTAGACTGGATGTGACACTAGCAGGGCTTGTCCATATAAACAGAAATACAAGGGGTTTGCAAATGTTTAGAAAACTTGTCAATCACCTGTATTTCTACCATTCTGCCCTCTGTTTTACCTAGGTGTTCAACTGTTTATTTTTCTAGCCATTTCTAGGAAAAGGCACATGGGACTTGGTATTTCCAGAGGGAGCTGGGGGTAGAGTGGGGCAGTCACATTAAACTCTTGATTCAGAATGTAAAACTTTATTCCGGAAGCTTAAAAAAATATTAAGAAGGATTAATTTCCAGATTCCCAATATATATCCATGAGGCTCTGGTTTGGCCTACAGAATTTTTTTTTTTTTTTTTGAGTTGGAGTCTCACTCTGTCGCCCAGACTGGAGTGCAGTAGCCCGCAGCTTCGACCTGCTGGGCTCCGGCGATCCTTCCGCCTCAGCCTTCCGAATAGCCGGAATTACAGGCGCGCGCTACCATGCTTGGCTCATTTTTGATTTATTGTAGAGATGAGGTCTCCCTGCCCAGGTAGGTCTCGAACCCGCAGGCTCAGGCAATCCACTCACCTCAGCCTCCCAAAGGCGCGGGATTACAGGCTGAGCCACCGAGCCCGGCTGGTCTACAGATTTTAAGTATCTAATTATTCATTCAATATCACAGGTTTATTGCAAGTGCAAACCAGGGTAGCAGTTGCTGTGCTGCTGGAAGAGAAGAAAAAGCCCCTGCATACTGGTTAGAATCTCCTAAGGGGTAATGAGTCAAACTAGCCCTGTAGTCTCACCCAAGCTTTTCTGCTTCCTCTTTTCAATTAAAGGTTGCTTTTAAGCAGAAACCTTGTTAGCAACTGGATCTCCCAATGATTTATGTAAAAAGAACGAAAGAAACACGGATCAAGTAAAAGGCAGACCTCTCCAGTACTCACTCCTACCTGCTGTGTCTGTTGTCTCTGGATGGCTCTCACTTTGGGAACAGGGCTCTCTCTGGAGGAAGAGGACTGCTGCCGGGACCGGCTCCCATTCTGCACAGGTTCGGCCACCAGGGCTGCAGATGCTACCGACATGCTCCCGGTGCTACGCAGGGAAGCACTGTGAGGCAGGGATGGTGGGGCTTTGGCTCGGGCACCTAACCCAGCCTGGTCCATTTTTCGGATTTGTGCCTGCCCAGTACTATTTTGCCGTGGCAGAGCAAGAGGTATATGTCTGTCTGGCACAGTGTGCCGTCTGGAGAAATCCTCACTCTGAGTGCTACGTTTGGTGAAATCTTCCATGCTGCTATTGCTGGGTCCACTGAGTTTGAAATCTTCACTGTTACTTTGGCTTCTGGAACTGGCAGTGCTTAGGTTCTCCAAACTGGAATCTACAGAGGCCTTTGGCATTGCTGGAATCGGGTTATTGAGGTGATAGACAGGATTCTGGAATGACAAGGGCTGAAGGCTGCCTGGCTGGTTCAAGGCTGGGTGCAGGGGCCTTCTAACTTGGGGTGCACTCTGGGGAGTGCACTGGGTTTCCCGCAGTTGTTTGATGCTGGCCACCTGGGTAATGGAAAGTTGGCTTCCGGCCAAGCGCATAGGCACATCAAGCATGACAGAGGCATGCTCCATCTGAGCAGCATGAGTGTCCTGGAGGTCCATGAGGGAGATACTCCGACCATTAGGAAGGCTGCTTTCCTTTTCATCCTTTTCAGAGTAAGTCATGCTCTGGGAAGAGGCTTGCTGAACCAGCAATAATGTCTTCCCTCTGAAATAGCTGTCTGTGTTGTCCTGGCTTGGAGATTTTAGTTTATGCAAATCACTGTGGAAAGGAAAGGATACTTAATTTCTCTTGAGTTAAATTCAGTATCAAGCTTCCTTAATTCAGGCATATGAACTCTTCTGAAGGTTCCTATGTGGATATTTACATTTCTTTATAAACTCAGATTTCATCATTACAATTCTTAGAATAAAATGTAGCCTTTGTAGTTTTTCCCTAAAGGTAGAGAATAACACTATGTAACCCTGTCACTGTCTTCAGTTTTAACCAGAATTTCAATAATTTCCTAGTTAGGTTTTAGACCTTCCCATGGTATTCCAAGTCACACTTAACTGGTTCTGTGTAGACCTTCAAGAGGTAAGAGGCTATAAATAAACAACCAAAGAGTTCCTGCTAAAGGTACAAATTTTGCCAATCTAGAAAACAAAATCTAGGCATCAACACTGTATCTGCCTGTCCAGCTGACATAGCCAGAAATAAAATGGTTCTAACTGGCCAGGCTTGGGGGCTCAGCCTGTAATCCCAGCACTTTGGGAGGCCAAGGTGAGTGGATTGCCTGAGCCCATGGGTTCAAGACCAGTCCCGGCAACTTGGTGAGACCTCGTCTCTACAATAAATAAAAAATTAGCCAGGCGTAGTAGCGTGCACCTGTAGTGATGGAAGGCTGAGATGGAAGGATTGCTGGAGCCCAGCAGGTCAACGCTGGGTTGGCTGTAAGTATGCCACGGCATGCCAGCCAGAGCAATGGAGTGAGACTCCAACTCAGGGGGAAAAAAGGTTCTAACTTAGGTTCTCCAGCATTTTGAATGAGGAAAAGTCTCTAGTTTTCCATTAAGTGAGACATAAATTTACATATGTTTGCTGAATATATTATATCTTTATACTATCATTTTAGAAAACATTATCCCAGATCTTGTACATTATTAAACAAATAGATTTTTTTCAGGTCAGATGAGTCTTTTCAATGGCTCAAGACTTTAAACTTGTAAATTCAACAAATCAAGTTAAAGATACTTCTGCCAAATCTAAACATTCTCTCTCTGAGTTAGCAGTTCAAACTCTCTCTTTCATACCTGTCAGTGGGGTCTTCAAATATTTTCTGCAGCCCAGAGGAGAGGCTTCCACTGACATTTGGACTGGAGTTATGCTCAGTGAACCGTCTCAGTTGCTGTTGTATTGGTGTAGGATTAGTCAGAGACTTGGTGATATCAGCAAGAACACGAGGGAGAGGCCCCAACTTTGCCACAGTTGCCTGTAGGAAGGAATTTTCACCCTAGTTGGATAATAAGCATTGCGACATCCACCACAGATTGTTTGGGGACGATGCCCATTGATGGAGGGGTGTAGGGAAGGGTAGGTGTTTGCATATGGGAGTGGCAGGTTCATAATGCATTGTTATGGAGCAGCAGAACCATGGCGTCGAGATGAATGGAGGAGGCGAAACAAGGTGCGGCAGACATCAAGGAAAGAAAGGAAATAGAAATTAGGATTATGCAAATAAAAATTAAAAGACATGCTCAAAACAACCGAACTATTGCCATTCCAACTAAAATTGGCATGCAAAGCAAACTAAGTCTTTGGGAGGCTAGGGGATCAATGTGGAGGGGGTAGGTGAAGAACCAAACACCTTCTAACCAAAAAGAACTTCAAGACCAGAGGAACAGCTAGTGTGATGAAACTTCCAAAGAAAAGGGATCACGTGAGAAAAGAAATGCATGCCAACATACAGGAGGGTGATGCATTCAGGAATCCAGAGCACTGCAGGGCACACAATGATATTGCCATTCACCATCCCAGTCAATCTTGGGAACCCTGGCCCATTGCCAATTGAGTTTCCAACAGGCAAACTCTCTCTATGAGATATGGCAGGACCAAACAGATTAAAAAAGGAGAAGGTGTGTTTATACAGCAAAGCCTGTTAAAAAGACCTTGATCCTGAATAAAACAGGCCTACTTCACAAGGTAACTGTATCTGCATTCCATTGTTACAGTTATTCAACAAAAATAATCCTTTAGTATTTGCTTTATCCATCTCATTTTTCTTTAGAGAATTCTTATTCTCATGGGGTCTTACAGATCCCCTCAGCTGTTACGCAGGATTACATGGCTGTCTTTGGATATTCTTTGTCTTCTCAATAATCAATAGACTTTTCTACCCTATTCGAATGGGTACAAATGCCATGAGACAAATGCTCAGCAATGTTGAGCCATGATTCATATCAAAAGCATGTATCCTTAGCATAGCTGCAACTTAAAATCTAGACTAGCATTTCTAAAACTGAAGGGGAGGTACTCAAGAATAAGGAATAGTTTATTGTTTTACAAATGTCTTAAGCACTGGCAGACACTACCATTTATATCTCCTCAGGAAAGTGGTCTTTGTTAACAGGTTTTATTTCCTCCCAAATTTTATTGGTACAGAATTTTTACAGAAGAAAACAAATAAACAAATCCTACAGAAAAATAACTTTGTCTTTTGAAGTTATTCTAACATACCACCACACAAATTTATAAAGTACCTGTAGCAAATAAAAACATCAATAAATAATTATTGTGATAAAATTAGCCAAAGTCTAGCTATTTTCTACTACAGAATCTATTTCTTTTTGCAAAATTCCAGAAGAAAGAAAATGACTGGCATTGTTATACATTTATTTACTAATATGGCATATAATCGAATTCTTAGTTTATAGTCAGAAAACAAATGATTAAAAACTAATTGTTTTCTATATTCCTAATTCATATTTGTAGAGAAAGAAGATAGAAATTTCAGATCCCATGTGACTCTTAGCACTGATAATTATATGAAACTCTCTGACTTGTATAGTAAAAAAAATTCTTTTCATGGGCAAAGTTGCTAAAACACAATAAATTCATTATTTTCCTAAGCCTGCACTTTTGTTAGAAATTACTCTATGAGGTTTCATTTCATCCTATTATACCAAGCATAAGACTGCATAGATAATATTAGTTTCTAGGCAAGTTTTAGATATGTACTATATATATATACATTTATAGAAATATGCTCTATTAATTCTCGTAATTATTTAAAAATATATACTAATAATTTCATGGCTTTCTAGAATTTCATGGTTGTATATAACATATTTTACTCAGAAATAATAACCATTTACTCCTAGACTTCTAGGACCAAAGGTTGCTTTCAATAAGCAGAAAGGGTAAGTGCTATTAATATTTCTGTAGATACTCTCCAGCATCCAGGTATACTGAAGTTCTCTGCCACCAATCAGCCTACTTTACCTTATCAAGTTGGGAAACTACTTCCCACAGTAAGGAATGCAAAACTGAAAGCTCTCGGCCAAGATCGATGTAACCATCAAAACCTGGGGTGTTTGAGATGGTGTCTGGATTAGAGATCTCCAAAAGAAAGCGCTTCATTCCACCCCATTCATGTTCCAAAAAGTCATTCATGAATGCCATGTATTCCTCTTTGTTACCAAACCTGAGTAGAGGATGAGAAAAATGAGAGAGAACATATTCAAGAAAAGAATATGATCACTTTGAGTGACTTTACACAGCTGTAACTTTTTTATTTTGTGGAGGCAAGATTAAGGTTGTTTATCTGTAAGTGGTAAATGCTAAAACGTACTTTCTTAATATCACTTTAATACTCCAACATCTTGTTCTCTATAGGGTAAAGCCCCAACTTCTTTTATCTGGTATTTAAGCCTCTGTGTAATAATATAGCCCCCACTTATCTACCAGATACTCACCAGTACAAACCTTCAATATTGCTGTTTCTTCAAAATCTCCCAAATATATTATACCCCTTAAATATTAAATAGCCTTTGCTCATGCTATTTATTTCCACTAGAGAAAAACTTCTCTGCCTATCTAGAGTCTAGCTATAGTTTAAGTGCATAAAACTGGTTCCAAAGCAAACTAGAATTTTTTTTTAAACAGAATTAACTCAAATATGGGTAAATATGGTGGGAGGCAGGGGGAACTCAAAAAACCTGGAATTATTTTTTGGAGGGCAGTTCCCCTGTAGTACAGGCTTCTCCTGCTAGATAAGTGTTCTAGGAATACATTGACATCTGTGCACCAGCTAGTGTTGTGAGAGGCTGCATTGTTCTCAGTGAATTTTTCTGGAGACTGTTTCAATGCATTTGCCCATTTCCTGATGGGTGATTTACGAGCATTATCTTCCCACACCGCCCTGAGTGTTCAGTCGTTTTTGACCAACAATAGCATGACCCTGAGCCCCACACTCCCCTATTTACCCAATCTCACCCTGAGTGACTTTTTTTGGTTTCCCCAGATGAAAAAAAGTCCTCAAGGGAAAAACGTTTGGCTGATGTGCAAGAGGTGAAACAAAATGGCAGAAGCACTAAAAGGCATCAAAACTGATGAGTTCAGAACTATTTTGAGCAGTGGGAAAAGCAGCTTAATAGGTATGGTGCATGAAACAGAGAGTACTTTGAAGGTGACTGAAGTTTAAACACATCGGAATAAATATACAAGACAGAAGCCGTGGCTCATGCCTGTAATCCCAGTACTTTGGGAGGTGGAGGCAAAAGGAGTGCCTGAGCTCAGGGGTTTGAGACCAGCCTGAGCAACATGGCGAGACCTCATCTCTACAATCAATAAAAAAAATCAGCTAGGCATGGTGGCACATGCCTGTGGTTCCAGTTACTCGGAAAGCTGAGGCAGAAGGATCACCTAGGCCCAGCAAGTCGAGGCTGTGGTATCTGTAAAGCAAGCCACTGCATTCCAGTCTGGGTGAAACAGCGAGACGCCAACTCAAAAAAAAAAGAATACACAATTTTTTAGTAAATAAATTCAAGTTTTTTGGGTTCCTCTTTCATATGTATAAGTTAACACACATCTAAAAAGACACTGTTTATACCAGAAAACAATCTGTTTTACTGAAGTTGTAATTTTTTCATCAATACATTGCCAATAGAAACTTGTCTTTAAGCCTCAACATTGAGTAAATCTGTGATCAATTTTACAAATGTGAATTTCTTCTCAGTCATCTCTTAAAAATTATTTTCTATAAATTATAAAAATAATGCAAACTCACTGAATAATAGTTTCAAACAATGAAAAGTAGAAAGAAAAAAAGTGCGGCTGTCACACTCAAACTACCCAACATGTCTGCTATTTATATTTGAGTGCATTTCTTCCCTAACTGGTTTTTCTTCTTTCTTTTGAAAAATTTTAGTCCTACAGAAAAGTTGAAAGAATATACAATGAACACCCACATGCTTTTCATCTACATTAACCACTTGTTAAAACTTTGCCAAGTTAGCTTTTACTGTCCTCTCTCTCTCTCTCCCTCTCTCCCTCTCTTTCTCTCTCTCTCTACACACATACTTTTCTGAGTCATTTCAAACTAAGTTGCAGGCATCACTTTAAATACTTTAGCATCATTTTTTCAGAATAAGGAATGTGTCTTACATAAACCAGTGCCATTATCACATTAAAACTTTTTAAAACATTATTCATAAATAATTTTATATACAGTCTATATTTAAATTTCATTCACTGTCCCCAAAATAACTTCTAGAGATTTTGTTTTTACGATTTAAGATCCACATAAACTTCTAGTATTACATTTAGCATCTTTTAATCTAGAACAGTTCCTTCCATCTTCTGCTTCTATAAAACTGTCTTTTTTGAAGCGGTCAGGCCAATTTTTTTTAGATAATGTAACTACAGAATTTGTCTGATTATCTTTCTGTTTTATACTTAGATTTTTGCATTTTCATATTGTTGAGATAATAGCATATACATCATTTTGTATAATGTCCTTTTTTGACTAAAGTATCTTTAGTCAAAGCACTTTTCATTTAATGTAATTTTATCTTCATCACATTTGATATTACTGGATATTCTTTGTAAACACTGTTTGGAGTGACTGCAAATATTCTACTGAATGCAGGTATCATAGGTTGCTTAACTACTGCTATATAAAGTGATCAAATTGTTTTCAATGTCTTACTATTTTATTCATTCATTTGTTTGTTTATTTATGAAACAAGATCTCACTGCCTCCCAGGATGGAGTGCAATGGAACAATCACAGCTTACTGCAGACTCAAACTTCTGGTCTCAAGTGATCCTCCTGCCTCAGCCTCCTGAGCAGCTGAGACTACAGGTGTGCACCACCACGCCCAGGTCATTTTTCTGTTTTTTTGCAGAGACAAGATCCTGTTATGTTACCCAGGCAGGTCTTGAATCCCTGGCCTCAAGCAATCCTTCTGCCTTGGCCTTCCAAAGTGCTGGGATCACAGGGGAGCCACCATGCCTGGATTTTACTGTAATTTTTGTTAACACCACAGTGAAGATCTGGTAAGATGAGTGATGAAACTTCCTATTCTCAACCAAACTTTAGGCCTCACGTATTTTTTTATACAATTTTTTTTGAGAAAGCAGGATCTATTAAGAGGACAGAAAAGTTTGAGAGTGGGAGGGAATCTAAGGCGTTTGCCCTATACAACGTGTTTTTAAAGTGGTTATGATAGCATCACATACTTGGCAAAGTTGGCCAGGTTCTGAATGACCTTGGCAATAAGAGTTAGCGTCCGAGATGTGCGGTCATCAGGATACTCCTGCATCAGGTTGAAAAGACTGGGAGACATGATGGCTGGGCATAGAAAACGGAGAAACAACGAGGCACTAATGAGCCTCTCGCTGATGTCTTGCTTGCCGCGGTTCAGGCACTGCTGCTTCCATGATGCAAACACTTCTTTCAACTCACGAGGAAAAACACTACAGAAGGAAAAAAATACCAAAACCTCTTAGTATAAAAGTACCAGAACCCAAAGCACAAGTGACCCACTCTGACCCAACATGGCTCTGCTCTGTGAGGAGGACCTAATAGACATTCAGGAATGAGGCACTACCTGATTCACGGCTGAGAGGCGGTGGAAAATTTGCAGAGGGCCAGATGGAGACTGGAAACTCAAGGCTACAAAACTCTGGATCAGTTTAAATTTAGTTTTGCAAAGTGAGAAAATGGCATGAGGCTTCTGACTAACCATCTGGTTTAATATAGCTCGCCATAATCTCTCTAAAGACTGTTCATCAGAAGTCTTCAAAAACCTCACCAATTACTGGGGTTAGAACAATGATCAAAGTCCATAAACACATCAGTTCAATATCAGAAAATATTTTAGTTTTAGTTTTATATTTGTGTCAGATTCTCACTCTGTCGCCCAGGCTGCAGTGCAGTGGCAAAGTCACAGCTTACCGCAGTCTTGACCTCCCGGGTTTAGGTTAGCCTTCCTCCTCAGCCTCTCGAATATCTGGGCCTACAGGCACATGCCATCACGTCTGGCTAATTTTCTTTCTTTCTTTTTGAGGAGACTAGGTCTTATTATATTGCCCAGACTGGTCTTGAACTCCTGGACTCAAGCAGTCGTCCTACCTTGGTCTCTCAAAGTGCTGGGATTACTGGTGTGAGCCACTCTACCCGTCCCAATACCAGTAAATATTTACACCAGTAAATATTTTAGAAAGAAAAACAAAACAAACAAAAAAACACCTTTTTGTATTAGAAGTTGAAGTACAAATATTCTGGGGAAAAAATTAGATTTGCATAGATAGCCAGTTCAGAAGAAGTACTTCTGCTAACAATGGAGATTTTGATTTTAGAATTTTTCCCCTAAGTCTTTCTTTTGGATATGAAATAACAATGAACATTGTGATGGCTTTTATATGGAAAAATGTAAGTTCCATAAGCAAAGAGGGAGGGACACTCACCAGTAAGAGTTGATAATCTTGCAGAAAGCCAGCTCACAGCACATCTTCAGGTTGCTCTGATGGTCTATCAGTTCACTAGATGAACATTTGCTGGGATCCACTTCACAGTTCTCATCTGACTCATACAAAGCTTTGATGAACTCTCCTATTTGAAGAGGGAAGATGACAGGCAGAATAACTATAAATAGTGCCTTCCTGAATAGAATAAAAGGACTTGGGATTTCTGTCCTAAAATGTACAATGGGGAATTCCTTTCTCAGACCTGACACAGAGGGCACAAAAGATTTCCCATGATAGGTCATTACTTTGGAACCCAAGAGTTACCACATTCCACATATTATGTCTATTTTCCTTATCCTGGAAGTACAGTAACAGTAATCACCAGCACCATCATCACAGTATTTATAAAAGTAGTAACAATACTAATTTAAACAATGTAGTATTAACTGAAACCGTACAGATGGTTAATTAGCATGAACTGCTAAATATTTGTTATAGAGCTTGCTCTACCTGAGACTTTATTCTAGAAGAACAAATGGTACATAGAAAAAGTGGTATACAGGTGGTACACAGAAAAACTAAAGGCTGGAGAGTCACAGAGAGACCCTGCATTAACTGATTATAGCGCTTTGAAGTTACTTAACTAGTCTGAGCTCTGGCGATCTTGTTTGTAAAACAGTGTTAATAATACCCTCCTTGCAGAGTTGTGATGAGGATCAGAAATAATGCATTAAAAACATCCAATTGGTACCTGGTACTTAGTAGGGGCTCCATAAGAAACACATTGTTATAGATAAACCATGCAACTTTTAAATAATTTTTCATCAAATGAAATGACTATAATTAGTAAAAGGCTCTTAAAAATGCGCAAATTTTCACAAGACATGTATTCAATACGTTCTCTATGTCTCCTATGCTGTGTGCCTCCACAAATCTACTCCATTTAATGAGCACCTACACTTAAAACTAAGCAATCCATGTCAAATATTCCATGCAAAATTTGGCCAAACTCTAAATTTGTGTCTTAAATATCCTATTTAGTGACTTATTATCTTATATTTAGTAAGTTATATACATTCAAGGAAAATAATACTAATATTAATAAATGACATGAATATTAACAATAATTTTCTTATATTCATCAAAAAAAGAGCCCAAAAAATAACACCAGGGTCCAGAAACAAACAAATTCTCTGTGGTACCAGTCTAAATTTTTTTCCCTGATAATATATTTAAAATGCTCTAGATAAAATTATTTTTACTTTTGAAACAATAACCAATGTCTGGTAACACAGAATGTGTCATATTGAAGAGAAGCTTCTATTGATTTGTACCTAGAAGGTGCTTACTCAATCAAAATTATGAAGACAGATTCAAAACTCATTTAAGTTTTCTCTTGCCTTTGAAAAGAACCAGAGCCAAAGAGGGTGTGTATGAGGTCTCGCCAAGTTGTTTAAATGCTTAGTTTGTGCCCAGGATGTTCTATGGTATACTTTCTATATAAATAATTGACTTATTACTATCTAGCATCCAAATATCACATGTAGGACCAAGTCGACAGGTATAGACATATTACCGCGGAAAGGAATTTGCTTCCACCACCAAGGGTGGAAATTGGAAATCAGGACTTCTCAGGGACTTTTTTTTTTTATGCCTCGTAGGTAGTTATTTTCTGTGTGTCACAAGATACCAATAGGCAACCTGACTACTCAGAAAGGTAAAATGGGCTAACAGATGGAAGATTTAAGTCTACAGAATCTGTACAGAAAGATTAATGTGTTTTTTTTTTTTGTTTGTTTGTTTTGGGTTTTTTTTGAGTTGGAGTCTCACTCAGTGGCCCAGACTGGAGTGCAGTGGTACGCTCCTGGCCACCGCAGCTTCGACCTGCTGGGCTCTGGCGATCCTTCTTCCTCAGCCTTCCAAGTAGCTGGAACTACTGACGCGCACTACCACGCCTGGCTAATCTTTTGATTTATGTAGAGATGAGGTCTCACCAAGTTGCCCAGGTGGGTCTCAAACCCGTGGGCTCAGGCAATCCACTCATCTCAGCCTCCCAAAGCACGGGATTACAGGCTGAGCCACTGAGCCCAGCTGAAAGATTAATGTTTTAATCAGCATAAATAAAGACTGGCTAAGAAGCAGGTAGATACTGTACAAAATTACTGGCAACTTTAAAAATAAATTCTCTCTGAAAGTTCTTCAGGCAGTCTGGAAACAGCATCTATTTTTCTGTCCAAAGTGTATGATATACAGCAAACATTTAATGGGAAGAAGACAATACAATTCCTGTCCTGAAGTAGTTTACCAATGAATTCTATTCACGCTATTGGAAGCAACAGCCTTTTTCACTAAATTCACCTTTGCTAATGTATGCATCCATCCATCCATCCATCCATCCATCCATCCATCCATCCATCCATCCATCCATCCATCCATCCATCCATCCGAGTCAGGTCTTGCTCTGTTGGCCAGGATGGAGTGCAGTAGCACATTCATGGCTCACCACAGCCTTAGCCTCCTGGGCTCAGGTGATACTTCTACTTCAGTCTCTTGAGTAGCTGGGACTATAGGTATGCACTAACATGCCCAGCTAATTTTTTTATTTTTTTGTGGAGACAAGGTCACACTATGTTGCCCAGGCTGGTCTCGAACTCCTTTCACCTCAACCTCCCAAAGTGCTAGAATTACAGGCATGAACCACTGTGCCCAGCCTTTATTATAGAGATCTTTGAGGGGTTGCATGAATTTCTTCCCATGCTCACTGAATTAATTTTCATGACTCATTGAGTCAATCAGCTATTTAATCATTCACTGACCTATCAAGGACTTGTATCTGCTTTTCATTTTCATTTTGGAAATTATTTCATTCAGAAATCCTGTTAGGTACACTGAATTTTAGAATATGAATATCTGATTTTGAAGAAGTAGGCAGTCAACAAATATTCATCCTCATGCCCACAGAATGGAGAAAACTGTTTGAGGTGCTTCACTGTTGCCTTTTATAGGACAATACAAATTATTAAAGCAAACCATAAAATATAATTTATGACTGTATAAGCTCTTTATGTAAATGAGTCTAAACTTCTTGGTATATTTCCTAATGTCAAACTAAAGTATATGATTAGAGAAAAAAATTTGAAGATAAGCAGAAAGAGAAAAATTGACTTCTACAGAGTAGAAACTATTGTTACTATGGTGAATCTGTTTCATATAAACACAGTGGTCCTATTTCTTGACCATTCATTTTTTACCCCTTAGAACTTGGCTCCTTTCACGTGATACCAGTCTGAGCCACCACTAGTGATCTTCAAGTTGACAAATACAATATTCATTTTTTCTTTACTTTCCATAATTTCTAACTTTCCTGATATTCTGTCTCTATTGGTGTCTAGGACTCAGTATTCCTGGTTTTCTTTCTTTTTGCATCCCCTCTCTTGAACACTTCTCTGATTCTCCTTCATTCCATACCATAAACTCAGGTGTGCTGTAAGATCTGTCTTTGGGCTGGGCTCAGTGGCTCAGCCTGTAATTCTAGCACTTTGGGAGGCTGAGGTGAATGGATTGCCTGAGCCCATGAGTTCAAGACCAACCTGGACAACTTGGTGAGACCTTGTCTCTACAAGAAATCAGAATTTAGCCAGGCATGGTAGCACGCACCTGTAGTTCCAGTTACTTGGAAGGCTGGGGTGGAAGGACTGCCGGACCCCAGCAGTTCGACGCTGGGGTTGCTGTGAGCATGCCATTGCACTCCAGCCTGGGTGACAGAGTGAGACTCCAACTCAAAAAAAGTAAAAAAAATAGAAAGATCTGTCTTTGGTCCTATTTTCTTTTCTTCCTATTCTGGTAACCTCACTGTAAATTAGTCCCAAATTTCCAACAGCCAGCTAGACAGGTGTCCTGTCTAGCTCTCACACCTAAAACTCCTGAGATTTCTTACTGGAACCTCAAATTGAATGTGTATGGCATTTTCCCTCTTTCAAGTCTACTACTTCTGTGGTTTCTATTTCTGTTAAGGATTTCATCACCTTCCTAGGCCCTCAAAAAACCCAAAATTCTCTGAAATATTGGCTCCCTTCCCCACTTCCTGCAAACTGAAAAAACTGCCAAATCCTATCAGTTCAACCTTAATATATTTCATATCAGTCTTTTTCTCCATTATTAGTCACAGTGATTCTCCTCATTCAGAGTCTCATTATTTCTTGCCTTCCTTATTACAACGGCTTCTTAACTCATCTCTCTGCTTTCCATGGTTTTCTTCAGCAACCTGTCTTAATCAGTCTGTTAAATTAGTTCAACTGAAAACACTGTTCAAAATGTTCAGTGACTCTCCAAAGAGTACTGTAAAATCTAAATCCTCCCTTCTAGGCCTTCAAAGCGCTCAACAAATTGGTCCTAATTATTTTCTAATCTTTTTGTTGTTGCTCAGTTGTTTATTTCATTTTTTTTTTTTTCCGCTAAAAGGTTTTATTCCATACATGCCTGGTTCCCTCTCACCTCTATACCTCTTGTTCACGTGGTCCTTTTCCCTGTGCTAATCCCTATCACTGCCCTTGCTCAAAGTCTGTTTCTATATAACCACTTTTCTACCCTTCAAGCTACACATAAAACATAAACATGTTTTACACAGAAAGTTTTACGATCCTATCAGTCAGATTCTATTTTTGTAATTCGTTGGAAAAAAAAAAACACCCAGAGTTTTTCCTCTCTTTTTGGTATAGGGATAGTTCTAATCTTAACTCCTTATATTGTAAGTTCCTTGAGGGCAAAAATCTCCCCAATCATTCCACATACTTTTACTGTCTACTCTTGATAATCACATGTGATTACTGAGCACTGAAACTGAGGTTAGTGCAAATTGAAATGTGCGACGAATGTAATATAAACACTGAATTTCAAAGAGTTAGGATAAAAAAGTAAAATAATTAATAAACTTTACCAATTTTATATTGATTAGCTATTAAATAATATTTGGATCCACTGGGTTAAATAAAATTTATTAATTTCACCTGTTTCTCTTTACCTTTTTCATACTATAGAGTGTTAAAAACTTTAAAATTACTCAAAACAAGTAAAATTACTCACACGTGGTTAATATGAGGTCTCTATAGGACAGTGCTGTGCTATACTCTATGCAAGTAGTGAGGATATGAAGGTAAGAGGAACCACTATTTTCTTCAAGGAACTCACATCTGCTGTATCATGATGTACATCAAAGCGACCAGTACAGCTTTACTCTAGTGGTTAATGCATGCATTTAATGAGCAAATCTGGAACTGTGAGCGAGTAGCCTAGTCAGCAGGAACTGGTGATTGGGCAAAAATTAGTTGGGATAAAAATTCTAGAGAACTTGAATGCAGAAATTTGTGGGGAGTTGTGGGAACAGGCAAGAGTTTCTTCACTTTTCACTAGAGTTTTGCATGCATAATAATACTCTCAAGACTTAGGTGAGTTTGAGGAAAGTAGGCCACCTCAGGTGACACCCTGAGATGATGCCTACTGATATTATTGCATATACCAGAATCATGAACTCGGGGACCCAGGGAAAGCTATATATGCTGATGGGCTTTCTATTTCTGCACATATTGTATTAAACCAATTTGGTCCTCTACTATTGAGAGACTTCTTATAGTTGAAATGCAAACCACAACACTTTAGTCAGATAGAACTAGATAACATGCAGAATTTGAGCTCAATTTGTTGGTCTCATGAGGGAGACCAACAAATTGAAAGGGAAAGAAAAAAAATTTTCTTTTAAAATTGAAAGGGAAAGAAAAGAAAATTTCTTTCCTACCTAGTGCATCATGAAGATACTGCTGTCCCACCAACTTGAGGTATTCCTCAATGGATTTGGTGGCAATGGTGTTCTCTCTGAAGATCAAAACATCATGCTCTCCACAACGATCCACCTCAGACATCACCAAGTCGGTCAGAAAATCCTGGTAGAATAATGTTCAATCAGGCAGAAAGCAACTGAATAAATAATATACATTTAAAGAGACTAATGAAATATCAGACATCCTGGGAAAGCCTCTTTAAAGCTACCAGATTCATTTGGAAGGAAAAAAAACAGCAATCAGGATAAAATCTTAGGTGTATCTATTCCTAAGTTGAAGATTCCCTCAAAGACTTTCCACTGTACTTTTGATAAAGACCTCACTTCTGAATATAGCCTGCAAGTCTCTATATTTTCTGGTTTCTGCCTACCTTTCCAGTCTCTTCTTGTACCTTTCTCTTCGCATTCTGCTCCAGCCTTTAGGACTTTCTTTTTAGGTCCTTTAATACACCAAGCCCTTTCTAACACACAATACTCCATGCATCACAAAGCCTTTTTTCAGCAAATGCCATCTGAAGTTCTGCTCTGCTCCCATCCTTGCTCCTGCCCCTGCCGTCATGGGGTTAATTCCTGGGGCCCTTTGGATCTCTGTTCACAAATCATTCCTCAGTGAATCCTTTCTTGACCAAAACTGCCCTGAACCCCACTAGGTTGGTCCCTCTGCTCCACGCTCTCAGAGCACCATGTCTCTTTTTATCCTCTCAAGTTCTTACTGTAATCACACACACTTATTTCCATAGTTACTTAATACCTATTTTCACGAGAAAACTGTAATCTGATGAGGCCAAGGACAATGTCTATTTTTGTTCACCATACTATCTTCAGTACCTAACAGTCTGTGATATATATTAGGTGATGAATATATCTTAGTTACAAATTGGTCCACAGTATCAACATGGAATGTATGGAACTCAAAACTTTAACTCATTTTTGAAGCTGACTATGTATATATCTGTCAATCTATCTGCCCATCCATCCATCCAGAAGAAAGGCATAAGGAGAAATAAAATCCCGATGAAACAGCTGCTTCATTCCCCAACAGTCTAAAGAATTTGCTATAAAATTCAGTGTTTGTTGTTGTTCAGCTTGAAATGTGATAACATCATATATTTTGAATGTTACATATTTATTGGCTATTCCAAGGCCTCCAGACCCCCAAACAGAAGGAATATGCTGATTTACTTTTACTTTATTTTTTTAAAAGAGAGTCTCGCTCTGTTGCCTATACTGGAATGCAGTGGTACAATCATAGCTCACTTTAGTCTTGAACTCCTGGGCTCAAAGGACTACACCTTAGTCTCCTTAGCTCACCTTAGCCTCCTGAGTAGCTATGACTGTAGGCATACACCCTTATGCCTGGTTAAATTAAAAAAAAAATTTTTTTTTGTTTTGCAGAGATGGGGTCTCATTATGTTGTTCAGGATGATCTTGAACTCCTGGCCTCAAGCAATCTTTCTGCTTCAGTCTCCTAAAGTGCTAGGATTAGAGACTTGAGCTACCATGCCAGGCCTACTTTTACTTTAAAATTAAGCATTTTAAACGTTAATAGAACTTACTCTGGGGCAGCTCACAGTAAAAAAGAGCTGCAGACTTAGAAAGTACAATTAAACATAGACTAAGGAACAAGAGAAAACTTGTGGGTGATGGTAACATTCAGTATCTTGATTATGGTGGTGGTTTCAATGGATGTATAATCTGTCTAAACGTTTCCACTTTAAATGCATGTAATTTATTATACCTAAATTTTGTACAGATCAACACAGTCATTAAATAATCTTATGTCTATCCCAAACCTTGAGCAATTGAAAAGTAAAAAAAAAATACCCATACAACTACAAAGATGAGACTCAAAATTTTAATAGCAACTTACTCAATACTCTCAAGCTATTTTTATGACAGAAAACTCAAGATTATCATCAGTAAATTCAATCACAAAAACTATAATCAATAGAAAGGCAGTAAGGTAAGGGACTAAGTATTAACTATATATAGATACATTCTGATTTCTGTCAAGAAATCTTTAGAGCACTTTATTTTACTCTTTGGTTCTAAATAAATTCTGCTGGCTGTGAACTTCTCTGGATCTGAAATATAATTTTACCATGACCAGTTTGCATGTAATATAATAGAGATTCAGCTTAGTTAGGTAAATAGGCCTCATAGGAGACTCTAGCGATTGGTTGTTGTTCTTCCTACAACAACCGTATTTCTCTTTTTTAATCTTCCTGAATTTTTACTTCTGTCCAGGACAAAAGGAGATAAGTCCATCATGAAATAGCTAGCAACTATATAGTAACCCTTGGTATTTTTACTCCAAATACAGGTTTTAATCCCATGAGGACTCTTGCTTCTACCTAGCATGCTTCTGGAATACCTCCTCTGTGCCTAGAGGATATAGTCATCAGTTAATCTTAAACAATATATAGTGAGGAAGAAAACTGCCATACAACATCCTATACTAAAAATAAAGAATCCTGGACATGCTGGTGGGGTTATCATCCCAATCCTACCATTTATTTTTGTCATATAACAAAGAGCTGGCTATGGTATTTATCTTTCATGCAAATAGACTTTAAATCGATATTTGTTGGTCTCTCCATTTACTTCTTTAATTTTAAAATCCCTGTGTTTTCTGGATCTAAGAATTGCTAATGAATTTTCTTCTTAACTATTTTTCTTCTTGTTTGACCAATAACAAAGCACATTTCTCTAATTTGGATCTCTACAGTGTCCATATCTTCATTTCTTTGTAAAAGGTAGGGAAGAGACTTCAGGTAATGCAACATCCCTTTTCCACTTACCTTGGCCCTGCCAGTACTTTGAAGAATGTGCACTAAGGCACAAGCCAGCTCCTCTTTATTTCTCACGCTAATTACTGGCTCAAGAACAGAACACAGCATGGTGTAGTTGCTGGTGACAAATTCTGCAAATTCTTTGTATTGCTCCATAGGCAGAATGGTGATAGTTTGGAAACGTGATTTAATCCGAATAGAAGGTCCTCCTGTTTTTCCTTTGTTGGGTGTAGGTGTACTTACTGGATACCACTTTTCTATAAATTGGCGACCAGTCACACTGGCAGTGGGGATGTTAACTAGCCCTACATAATTATTTTTGTCCTTCTTTTTCTTTTTTTCCACATCTTTATAAATGTGAACTGTGATACTGTGAAGAGGTGGAAGGCTGAAGAATTCAAAATGTTCACCCCAGAAAATATTATCTGCTTTGGTCTTGCTGGTTGTACGAGCAAATAGGGTATCATCAAGGCACAGTTCACAGAAATATTTCTTTTTAGGGGCAAGGTCCTTGGCTTCGATGATCCATAAACGAAGAACATTTTCGGCTCTTCTGCAGTTGTCCTGTAAAGGGGTAACAAAGTTGAATTTGAGAGCTGACATCACAAAGAAAATATTTTCTTCTCAATGTAGGTGATGCTGATTATGTAACTCTATTAAGTGGAGTCAACAAATGAAAGAGATTGCTATCTCATTGTTTAGGACAACAGCCAGCTCTAAACAAGAAAGCATCAGAATCTTAAAGAACTACATATATTCTATTTTACTTGGGTTAAGAAAATATCATCTTGTAATGTTTTCATATAGCCAGCCTAGTGGCAACTGGACTAGTTTCTGCAAATAAAAAAAAGACATAATAAGTTCAGAAGTTTGTGCTCTAGTCTCTTTTTTATCTTGTACAGGCGTCTGACTTGGGCAAGTCACTTAACTTTTCTGAGTCTTCTTATCCACACCAGTAAGACCATAATAATATCTACAATAAGATTATTTTTAGCTTAAAATGACACAACATACAAATGTGCTTTAAAACTCTAAAGCTCTATAAAAATGAATTGCTTAAAAAGTTATGCCTTTTTTAGACACTCAAAGGTACTATTACCTTATTAGGTTGAACTGTCCTGCGAAGGTTTTCCATCCACTTGTCTCTCTCAGAAGCAGAATTACAGCTGAAGCATTTACTTCCACTTAAGTAGGTCACCTTCAACATAAAGATTAGAGATAAAGAAAAGGAAACAGAGGATTTGGGGGCTCTATCTTCCTAGTTTTATCATTTAAAAGTTAAAATTATGCTATGAACCCAAATCATATTACATGACATTTAAATGATCTTTGTTATTTTTGTGATATCAATTTACATCTGTTTACATTTGTTTTTTGCTTAGGGAACATCCACATTCAATTCCAGGTTTGAGAATAAAGGGCATTTTAAGTTCAGCTAAGTAACCTAAAACTGGCCTATGGTTCAGAAAAATCTAAATTAAAGACCTTTTAGGTAACAACTTAAGTTACCTGCCAATGAATATGCTCAATTCTGAGTGAGTTAATAAAAAATAACTGAAAAGGGAAGAAAGTTTTCAAAACAGCTTATCAGATTTCTTGAGACTACCTTCACTATAATATTACAGAAAACGAAATTGAGAAGTTACCACTATTGAATTACTATCTTTGGAACCCATTTTTCCTCCACCAGGCAACCAGCCTATTGATTTCCAGTTATTATTAGGTTAGCATGACCACCATTATCACAGTCCTTTCAAATGAAGCATGCTGGTACATGCCTAGCACTTAACACTGGGCTTGGCACACGGCCTATTGAAATGAGTTCTAAAAATATGGAAAAGTTCAAGTGATTTTTATAAAAAAGAACACTAATAAACAACCTGCCCAAATTGCTGAAGTATGCCTACATATGACCTCAATCTCAGGTCATAACTTAGTGAATCAGATCAGATCATACGCTCTGAGCAATATGGCAGCTACTAGCCTCTTGTGGCTAGTCCACATTAAGATGTGCTGTAAGTGTAAAATACCAGATTAGTGTAAAATATCAGATTTTGAAGATTCAGCATAAAAAAATTTAAACTATCTCATTGATGATTTTTATATTAGTTGTTGAAATAATATTTGGGCTAAATAAAATTGAAAATTACATAAGCACCTTGTATCATATTTCTTTTGGAAATATTCTTTGGAATTCTTTTAGATAAAGCTGGTCCATAACAATAGTAATCAAACCACTTTCAACTTCCGCAACATTTAGCACAGGAGTAGTCACCAGTCACTAAGTTTTTAATTAATCAAGTCCTAACCCTAAACATTATAAATATGCAGAAATAAATAAATAAATATAGTTTTCAAACTTAACTTGTAAATGAGAAATTACCTTATAAAAATCATAGTTGGCAATTTGTTTTTCAAGAAATCTAGGTGCCTGCAATGTGCCAGGGACTGAGCTATGGAGGACTGGGAACAGAGGCCCACAAAAGTAAGTAAGACACGGTCCTAGATCTTGAACTTCTTGTGTTGTAGTTAGAAAAAATTATGGTTTGAGTCAATTTCCTCAAAAACAAAAAACAAAACCATTGAAATTGGTAGCTGGTCAGGCACAGTGACTCAAGCCTGTAATCCCAGCATTTTGGGAGGCCAAAGTAAGGGGATTGCCTGGGTCCACGGGTTCAAGAACAGCCTGGGCAACTTGGCAAGACCTCATCTCTATAATAAAAATCAAAAAAAATTAGCCGGGCGTGGTTGCACGTTCCTGTAGTTCTGGCTACTTGGAATGCTGAGGCGGAAAGATCACCTGAGTCCAGCAGGTCAACCCTGGGGTGGCTGTGAGCGTGCCACTGCACTCCAGCCTGGACAACGGAGTAAGACTCCAACTTGAAAAAAAAAATTGGTAGCTTAGAGTTTCAGGAGAAAAATAATAACATAATGAGTGACACCCTTATTAATACTGAAAAATAAGCCTATTAATTTAATAACTAATTGTTAGTATAGTCATGTGACCTGACAATGCTGAGAATGTACTAAGAATCCAATTTTTTTTTGGAAACAGGGTCTTACTCTGTTACCCAGGCTGGAGTGCAATGGCACAATCCTGGCTTGCTGCAGTCTTGACCTTCTGGGCTCAAGTGATCCTCCTGTCTGGGCCTCCTGAGTAACTAGGACTACAGGCATATACCACCATTCCCAACTAATGTTTTATTTTTTGTAGAGATGAGGTCTCACTATGTTGCTCAGGCTGGTCTCGTCTCCTGGGTGCAGGCAATTCTCCTGACTCAGCCTCCCAAAGTGCTGGGATTCAAGGTATAAACCACTAGGCCCAGGCAGAATCCAATGTTTTAGGAAAGAATACAAGACCCCCCCCCCAAAAAAAAAAAATTATGAAGCTATCATTAATAATTTTCACTACAGACCAGCCTGGGCAACTTGGCGAGACCTTATCTCTACAATAAATCAAAAAATTAGCTGGGCGTGGTAGTGCGCGCCTGTAGTTCCAGCTACTTGGAAGGCTGAGACAGAAGGATCGCCGGAGCCCAGTAGGTCGAGGCTGCAGTGGCCGAGAGTAGTGCACTCCAGCCTGGGTAACATAGTGAGACTCCAACTCAAAAAACAAACAAACAAACAAATAAACAAACAATAAATCAAAAATTAGTCGGGCATGGTAGCGTGCCTGCTAGTTCCAGCTACTTGGAAGGCTGAGGAGGAAGGAGAGTTGGAGGCCAGCAGTCGATGCTGTGCACTCCAGCCTGAGTGAAAGAGTGAAACTCCAACTAAAAATAATAATAATAATAACAATAATTTTCCCTACAAATGTAATTAGATTAATATATTTCCAACTAATTCCCTGTAAGTAGGTAATTTTCAGCAACTGAAAACCAGTTAAGATAATCAAATCATCAATACCAAAGTAATAAAATCACAAATTACTGGACAAAAAATCTACTTCTTATTTAACTACTCTTCCTTCTTACACACTTATTTTACCTCGAAGCAGAAGTCTTGTCCAAGAATGCTACTATGGAGTGGTTTCACTGATATGGGCTCCCCTCTACCAAGATCCAAACATTCCACTGCACTGCACGGGCTCAGCAAGGATTCATGAGAACGTGACTCTTTTAGTTTAGGCAGCCCACGAGACCTAAAAGTAGAGAAAAATATTTAAGGTAGTGCAACCTTGGCCAACAAGAAAATGAAGGTCTAATGCAATGGACGCTAACAACAAAAGTACAAATGCCTAAGGGAATAAATAAACGAGGAACAAATTAAAAGTTAATATAATAACAGTAATAGTAATCATATTCATGTGGCAAATATAAACTACATATATGTATGTGAGTATACACAAACTTTTTTCAACAAAGTATAAAAAACATTCTAAAATTCTATGGTCTCAAGGGAAAACAACGCTCCACTGTAGATGTTGTTTTTTATCCTAATTTCTCCCTTGGAAGACTCAGAAATATATCCAGTTCAGGGTTACTTTATATTTTCTTTTTTAAGCAAAGGTATTGTTAAAAGAGAAATTGTAGCCGGGCTCGGTGGCTCAGCCTGTAATCCCGCGCCTTTGGGAGGCTGAGGTGAGTGGATTGCCTGAGCCCGCGGGTTCGAGACCCGGATGGGCAGTGAGACCTCATCTCTACAATAAATCAAAAAAAATTAGCCCGG